>NC_056727.1:432145578-432183078 GCF_019279795.1 Protopterus annectens
AACCTGTCAGCCAGTATGTTGGCAATGTCTGTAGGATCAGTAATCTTCACATCATTTTGAACTAGTTCTGAGCATATCTGGGAGTTTCCTCCCAGGTTTCTAACATAGCTAAAGAAGGCCTTATGATTGTCTTTTGAGTCTTTAGCTATTTTTCTCTCAAAATTTGCTTTGGATGATTTTATGAGAGCTCTTAGTTTTTTACTTATAGTGATCAAGGGTGTCTTACCTTTTAAGGATTTTGCTCTATCTTGTAGTAGCTTCCTCCTTTTGTTGTAGAGTTTGTTTATGGCTGGGGTTCACCAGAGTGGACGCTTGCCTTTGGTACAAAGAGTCTTTGTTTTGCTTGGGATTGCCTTATCCATGCAGTCCTGCAGGTGCTGGTAGAAGGCATTTGTAAGTGATTCAGCGGCTTGAGTACTGTTTTCCATCGGCTCGGGGGCCTTAAAGGAGACCACACTAGTCTTTAGAAGTGTGAAGTCGGTTTCGGGAAGTTCTTTACTGGGGTTTTTGTAATTTCAGGTGGGGTGGGATGAGGACCTCCAGCGAGATTAGTTTGTGATCTGATCTCACCAGTGAGGGGTATACTTCCGGTGTTGAACATTGTGCTCCCATGTTCGTGATGATGAGATCAAGTATGTTTTCTCCTCTTGTGGGGATGGTGACTAGTTGTTCCATGGCATTTGAGTTTATGAATTCCAGGAACTTTTGGGCTAGGGTGTTTGGGCTTGAGTAGTGTTCCCAGTCTATATTAGGGTAATTGAAGTCACCTAGTATGATGGTGTTTGGTGATACATTTATCCCTCTAGTGTTTTCAGGAAGGCCATGTGAGGTTCCTGAGTTTGTGAGGGTGGCCTGTAACATGCTACAATTTGCAGAGCAGTCTTGCCTATGGTTAATTGCACCTGGATGGTCTCCGATGCATCGCGTTGCCATCAGTCTTGAGGTGTGGGTGTCTTTGATGAATATGGATACCCCCTCCTTTCTTGGTATTGTCCGGATTTTGGGGCCGAACGCATGATAAGAGGTAAAACCTGATAGTGCTGGGGTGCTCTCAGGAGCCTTGAACCAGGTTTCTGTCACTGCACAGACATCGATGTTCTCCATACTGAGAAGGGCCTCGAAAAGTGCATTTTGAGATTTAGACTTCTGGCATTGAGCAGCATTACCCTTAGTTTTTTCCTTTTTGTGTTCTAGGGTGGTAGGTTTAGAATTTGAGCCTTGCCTAAAAAGGCACTATGGGGTGGCAAGAGCCTTTGCCAATATCCGAATCCCAGGGTGACAGGTGCAAGCCGCCCCTGCGAAGCAGCGTGGCTTGTCCAGCATGTCATCCCAGGCAGACAGACATTGGATCCCCTTTGAATGACACCAGAGTTTAAGCCAATTGTTAAAGCTGATCATCTTATCTCTGTATTGTGGCATCATTCTTGGTGAAGGTAGGATACTGCTCAAGGTCAGGGTCATACCTGCCTGGGCTACATAATCAGAGAGCTCCTCAATGTCTCTTTTCATGTAGTCCAAGGAGGTACGCCTCAGGTCGCTTACACCAGCGTGGACAATGACTGAGTCATATTTGTACCTGCTGTTGAGAGACCTGAGTGCTTGCGTTATGTGGCGGATTCTAGCGCCCGACAGGCAGCTTACTGTGACCTTCTCCTTACTCAGTCTGGTGAGCGGGACGCCAGTGTGTCTGACTATGGAGTCACCAATGACTAGTGTGTCTGGCATTGTGTTTGGCCTTAAGGGCTGTGACTGTTTGACACTCTGACTGTGAGGTCTATGTGTTGCAGGTGTTGTGTTCTGAGGTGGTGGTTGTTTGAGTGTCTGCTTTGGTGGCCTCTGCTGTTTTGGTAGATTTTGATCAGAGCCGAGTATGTCTTTGTGTGTTTATGTGTATGATTTGAGGTTGTGATGGTACTATGTGAGACTGGGTCTATAGTGTGTGTGGTAACCTTCTCCTCCTGACTGGTCTTGCCAGTCCTATGTTGAGAGAGCTCAGCCTCCAGTTTGGCCGTATAGTTGCATCTCTCGCATGTATTTGTGTTTTGTGGGAGGAGGAGAGGGTTGTTCAGTGTACATGAGGCAATTGTAACATTGCCTCAATATTCCCAGGTTCACCAGCTGAGCAGGAGAGGACACTAGCAACTGATCCCTCGACATGCTAGAAGGACTAGACAAAAAAACTTTAAAAGAGATTCCGGGGACGTGGTGACCGAGAAATGGGGTTTGCCTTTTGGGGTGCTATCTATAAGAGTGCCGTATCAAGGTAATAAGTACTGTAGGAGCAAGTGCTAGGTTTAACAGATAGAGAAAAGTCTACTTGGAGTCAAGTAGAGATGATCTTTTAGGTATTAGAGAAAGTGCTAGTAACAGGGATGCTTAAAGGTAAGATTGAAAAGAATGCACTCTGCAGTGTGCACTAGAGAAGTTAGATATGAAAGTAGGTAACTTGAGTTTTACCTGTTTAAAAAGTTAAGGTTTAGTGGAGAGTTACTATTTTTAAAACAGCAAGATGGACTGAAAGGGGTGGTTACTTTTGTATTTTGGTACTATGAAATACTGTAGGATGGCCAATAAATTTAAATAATTGAAGGGGTGGGATTTCAAAAGTGATGGTTTTGTGATTACTCACATAAGCCAGTGAAAGTAGAGAGAAATGAGATATACGGTCAGATTAACATGAGACGGGCAACTAGAAAGACAGTGGTATTTAACAAGACAACTTAAATGGGTGGGAGGGAGGGGAAAAATTCTGCCTGACTCAGAACAGAGAGAGCTGTGGTCTCTTTTGAAGTTTTAATATGCTGTTAAACAGAATGCAAGCAAAACACAAGGTAAAGAAAACAAACTACAGTATTCAAAATATAGAAAGGCAATACAGAAATACAAAAAATAACAGCAAACTAACCTTTCCTTCACAGCAAAGTGTAGCAGAGTCTGATGAGCCTTTCTGGTATATATATATATATATATATATATATATATATATATATATATATATATATATATATATGTTACATGCTTAGTGTGTATATACGTGTATATATATGTGTATATGTATGTATACAGTGGATATAAAAAGTGTACACACCCTTGTTAAAATGCCAGTTTTTTGTGATATAAAAAAGGAGACCACAATAAATAATTTCAAAACTTTTCCCACCTTTAATGTGATCTATAACCTGTACAATTCAATTGAAAACCAAACAAATCTGTTAGGGGAAAAATATAAAAAATAAAAAAGTACTCACAGTAAGACGCTGTCCGGTTCGACTCTCAGTTAGAGCATCTTCTGTGTGGAGACATGCGTGAATGGGCATACCTTCATTGAAAGTTGTGCATCAGGGCTGACAACTCAGTATGTAAAAATCAACTGCCAATCATTAGCGGACCGGAGTTTTGCTGTGGCAACCCCTAACAGGGAAAAGCCGAAAGTCACAACAACAACAACATTAAGCTGGTTGCATAAGTGTGCACACTTTTAAACTAATACTTAGTTGAAGCACCTTTTGATTTAATTACAGCATTTAGTCTTCTTGGGTAGGAGTCTGTCAGCATGACACATCTTAACTTGGCAATATTTGCCCACACTTCCTTGCAAAAGCTCTCCAAATCTGTCCGATTGCAAGGGCATCTGTTGTGCACACCCCTCTTAAGGTCACCCCACAGATTTTCTACTGGATTTAGGTCTGGGCTATGGCTGGGCCATTCCAAAACTTAAATTTTTTTCTGGTGAAGCAATTTTTTTGTTGATTTGGATGTATGCTCAAGGTCATTGTCATATTGAAAGATGAAATTCCTCTTCATCTTCAGATTTCTAGCAGACGCCTGCAGGTTTTGAGCCAAAAGTGACTGGTATTTGGAACTGTTCATAATTCCCTCCACCTTGACGAAAGCCCCAGTTCCACCTGAAGAAAAGCAACCCCACAGCATGCTATTGCCTCCACCATGCTTCACTGTAGAGATGGTGTTTTTTTGGTGATGCAAAGTGTTGTTTTTGCACCAAACATACCTTTTGGAATTGTGGACAAAAAGTTCAATCTTGGTCTCATCAGATCACAATACATTTTCCCACATGATTTTGGGAGGCTTGATGTATTGTTTTGCAAATTTTAGCTGGGCCTGTATGTTTTTCTGTGTAAGAAAAGGCTTCCATCTTGCAACACTACCCCATAGTCCAGACATATGTAGAATATGGGAGATTGTTGTCACATGTAGTACACAACCAGCACTTGCCATAAATTCCTTCATCTCCTTCAGTGTTGCTGTAGGTCTCTTGGCAGTATCTCTGACCAGTTTTCATCTTGTCTATTCATCAATTTTGGAGGGACGTCCAGTTCTTTGCAACATCACTGTTGTCCCATATTTTCTCCACTTTTTGATGACTGTCTTTACTGTGTTCCATGGTATATCCAATGCTGTGGATATTTTTTGTACCCCTCTCCTGACTGATATCTTTCAACAATGAAATACCTTTGATGCTTTGTAAGCTCTCTATGAACCATGGCTTTTGCTGTAGCAGGCAACTGAATAAATGTCAGGGAAATCCTACTAGAACATGTGAACTTTATTTGGGGTTAATCAGAGTCTCTTTAATTGATGGCAGATGTGTACCCAAGAAGACTGAAAGTTGTAATTAAATCAAAAGGTGCTTCAACAAAGCATTAGTTTAAGGAGATGCTCACTTATGCAACCTGCTTATTGTACGTTTTTTATTTTTTATATTTTTTCCCCTAACAGATTTGTTTGTTTTTCAATTGAATTGTACAGGTTATGGGTCACATTAAAGGTGGGAAAAGTTTTGAAATGATTTATTGTGGTCTCATTTTTTTATATCACAAAAACCTGGCATTTTAACAGGGGTTTGTACACTTTTTATATCCACTGTGTATGTATAATATGTATGTATATATATATATACATATATATATATATATATATATATATATATATATATATATATACACACACATATTATATGCGTGTCTGTATGTGTGTGTATATACATACACAGTTATTTATACTTTTTTATATAGATAGATAGGTATAGATACATACATACTTCATATTTTCACATTCCATTTTATTATTTTTGAAGACTGCAATTATGGTCCTTATAGTTTCAATAGGATCTCTAAAGTTTAGACTGGTGTTAACAGTTATCTTATTTAATTAATACATTTAAAATGGGTCTTAATTAACATATGAAAAGTGGAAGAGTAAATGCGATGATATAGCCGGTTCTTCAGTTTAAATTTTGTGTATGCAGTTACCTATATGTAAGTACCTTTAAGGTGTAGTTAATGATCATGTCTAATGTTATTTATATATATAAGGATGATGTCTATTCCCTCAGTCTTTCTATTTGCTTGAGAAAAGGAGCTGACTTTGGTTATGTCATTTTTGAAGCTCAGTTTAATGAACAGAAATTTACTCATTTTGGTACTTTGTGTCCAGTACAGTCACTGAGTTACTAGAGATGCCTCAGGTTGCCCTAGTATGTAGTGTGCAGGATGTCATACACATGATTTCATTGGCTGCTGTCATGCCAAAGATTGTTCCCTGCCTTATACTCTATTCTTGTTTTTACAGGACCCTGAATTGTATAAAGCTGGTTTTGAATGCCTCTGATAATAGAAAACTGCTGCGCTTGACTATTGTTCAATAAAATTAATTTTAAAATAAAGACGTATGGATACTGTCAAATAAGTATGTGCAGACTAGGAACAGTGATCTTTAAAGGAAAGGTAGGAAGAAAAGTTCTGAGGAAAAATGCAATGATTCGATGAAAAAACAATTAACAGCATAAGATATTACAGAATAAAATGTAGTACAGCTGCTAAGTGATAAGCACATGAATTGCAATAACAATTGAAGATAGTGTTAAAAGGTCTAAATATGTAGATAAAAATGATATGCATACACAGATATGAAAAGTGTAGCACACACTTTCCTTAATAACTTATGGCTACCCCCATAGTGCCTTTTTTAGGCAAGGCTCAAAAGACAAACCCACCTCCATAGGTATCACAAGGGATAAGAAACTAAGAGTAATGCTACTCAACGCTAGAAGTCTAAACCTCAAGATGCACACACTCGAAACTCTCCTTAGCATGGAGAACATCGATATCTGTGCAGTAACAGAAACCTGGTTCAGGACTCCCGAGAGCACCCCAGCACTACCAGGTTATACCTCATACCATGCTTTTCGGCCCCAAAACTTGGACCGAACCACAAAAGGAGGGGGAGTATCGATATTCATCAAAGATACCCACACCTCTAGGTTGGTGGCAAAGCACGAAGCATCAGAGACTATCCATCTGCAACTAACAGTGGGTAAAACTGCCTTCCAGTTTATAGCCTGCTACAGACCACCCTCCCAAACCCAGGAACCCCACTCGGCCTTCCTGAGAACACTGGAAAATATGAAGGTCTCTCCGAACACCATTATATTGGGCGACTTCAACTACCCAAACATATATTGGGAGCATTACTCTAGCTCCAACACCCTTGCCCAAAGGTTCCTAGAATTCATAAATTCAAATGCTATGGAACAACTTGTTACCACTCCCACAAGAGGGGAAAACATACTGGACCTGATCATCACCAACATGGGGACTCTATGCTCCAGACCAGAAGTGTATCCCTCACTGGTAAGATCAGACCATAAACTGATCTCACTGGATATTCACATCCCGACCCCAGCCCCTGCCCAGAAAACCACAGTGAAAAATTTCTCTAAAGCAAATTTCACACTCCTCAAAACCGAGGTGGAATCCTTCAAAGCCCCTGGGCCTGTGGAATATACGGCCCAGACCGCAGAATCCTTTATAAATGCATTCTATGAACACCTTCAGGAATGCATGGATCATGCAATCCCAAATAAAACCAAGACCCAATCCTCCAAAGGCAGACAACCTGTCTGGTGGACCCCAGCCATAAACAAACTATACAATAGAAGGAGGAAGCTACTACATGATAGAGCAAAATCCCAAATAGGGAAGGCATCTCTGATCAGTATTAGCAAAAAACTAAGGGCACTCATAAAATCGTCAAAGGCCAGCTTCGAGAGAAAAATTGCACAGGACACTAAAGATAATCACAAGGCTTTCTTTAGTTATGTTAGGAACCTGGGTGAGAATTCCCAGATATGCTCAGAATTAGTCCAAAATGACAAAAAATACACTGATCCCACAGACATTGCCAACATCCTAGCTGACAGGTTCAGCGCAAACTTCTCCCCCCCCACCAAAAGGGCAAATATCTATCCCAGCAGAGTGCTGCCCCCCCGACATCTCAGATGCTCAGGTGGGAGCCGCCCTCTCCAAAGCAAAAAACACAGCATCAATGGAACTAGACAGTGTCCCAGGCTGCGTCTTACATGAACTCCAAGAAGAGCTAAACCCAAACATAAAACTACTGTTCAATCTCAGCCTTACTACAGGATATGTACCTAAAGAGTGGCGTACAGCAACAGTGGTCCCTCTCCACAAAGGTGGTGCCTCAATGGACCCTGGAAACTATCGCCCCTTAAGCCTGACTAGCTTGGTCTGCAAAGCTATGGAAAGGATCATCATGGACCTCATAAATAAAGATATTGGGGACCTACAGACACTGGATCCTACCCAGTTTGGCTTTGTTAAGGGCAGATCCTGCCTCTTAAACCTGGTTGACTTCTTTGAAACAGTCACCAAGGCCATTGACGAAGGGAAGGTGGTCCACACAGCCTATCTGTACCTCGCAAAAGCCTTCGATACAATACCCCACTCAGGCATTATAGATAAGCTCACCAGCTTAAATATAAACCCCTATGTCACTAGATGGGTTGCAAACTGGCTCAAGGACAGAACCCACATGGTTAGAATTGCTGGAGCCATGTCAGACTCCAAACCAGTTACAAGTGGCATCCCACAAGGCTCAGTCCTGGGACCTCTCTTGTTTGGTATATATTTCTCGGAGGTACAGGCCAACACGGAAGGACTGTGGCTGACCAAGTTCGCAGATGACTGCAAACTGGGCGCCATAATCAACTCTCCAGCCGACACAAGCATCCTCCAAAAGGGCCTCATAGAAACAGACAACTGGTGCCAGAGCCATGGCCTCAAGCTAAATGCCAAAAGTGTATAGTCATCCCTTTGGCAAAAACAGTGCCCACAAATTACCACATAGGTGGTAATCCATTAAGTACAGAAGAAGTCATTAGGGACCTGGGGACCCAAGTTGATAGCAATCTCTCATTTGACAACCACGTGGCCAAAGTGGTTAGAAAAACATTTTATATAGCCCACCTAATCATGAAGGGATTCACATCTAGATTCCGGGAGGTCATCGTGCCTCTTTACTCATCCCTCATCAGGCCCATAATCGAGTACAATGCCCCTTTTGGGATGTACCTTACCAAACACCTGCAGCAACTGGAAAGACCCCAAAAGTACCTCACCAAGAGAATCAAAGGGCTCAAACAGATGCCATATGCTGCCCGGTTAAAGAAACTCCAGCTCTACTCAGTGGCATACCGCCTGCTCAGAGGTGACCTGTGCCTGATGTATAAGGCCATGTCCAACCCGGAATTAAGGGACATGCTGCACCTCACAAAATCCAAATCCCATCGAGCTACACGCTCGAGAGACTTGAACCTCAGCACTGAAATAAATAGGACATGCTGGAGGGACAGATTCATAACCCAGAGGCTTCCTTCACTCTGCAATAAAATCCCAGTCCAGGTTAGGCAGAGTCCCTCATTGACTCTCTTCAAGAGGAATCTTGATGAATGGATGGGAGATCATAGGTTTACCCCGGGTATCACTTCTGTGTCACTGTTAGACAGAGGCACAGTATACTAACCTCGAAAAAGGGCATAGCAAAATAAATTTAAAATGGGTGGCGAAAGCCAAACATACTCTGGCTAGGCTTATAAATGACCTAGGGCAGATAGCCTAGTATGAACCTATGAACCTATGAACAATATGAATAAAAATCATACAATCAAACCTACAAATTTAGGAGTTTTGCTTCTTTTTTTCTTCAGTACTAATATAAGTAGGTATTTAGTTAAGGGTAGCTGACACATTAACTAGCAGATTTCCTTTATTTAGGAAACTGTAACATACTGCGATTAATCTAAGGTGCTATATGCTGTGAAGATAAACTACTTGAAATACATTTGATAGTTTTCTAAGATAATTGCATGTTAGTCCTTCTCCATCTTCAGGCAGTAGAATTACATTTAGTAAGGTTGGTTTTGGATTATGTTTGATGGCTATGAAGCCATGCACACTGGTTTTACCCTGTTGCTATTTTTATTTATGTTCAGATTTCTTATTAAAGTTGTTTAATCATTTTAAGGAATTTGGACTTCATGTTCGGTACATAACACATTTAATTATTTGTTGTATTTCCTCATTTAATACATCTTTCTACCATTTATATAATTACACACATACACAGTTCAGTCCTACAATAATTCACAAAGGAAGCAATCATTGAAAAGAAGGAGCTGGGTGCACAATCCATGTGCACAGCTTTGATGTATAACAGTGATTTCAAACATAATTCAGGTGTATATACTCATCCAGGCATGCATTTACTAGATTCGCCTTATCAGCCATCAGGGAAAACACAAATACAATTACAAAATTTAAACACAACATGATCAGACAAAAACATATAGTCTGTTCTATGATTTTTGTCTTTTACTACCCCATATCTGGGCTGCATCAGGCAGACCTCATTAATCAAACTAAAGTACAGTTTTGTACCTACCATAAATGTTGATGTCCGATAGGAATGCATCTGCAGTCATTACAAATGGGTTGTCCTGTCGTCAGGCAGCCCTTCGGTCGGCCGGATTCCAAAGTCTGGGTCTGGCCTCGGCTGGTGTCACACTTCACCCGACATCATAGCTGCAGTTATTCGGGTATAAAGGCACCAGCCAATGCCATTTTCCTCAGTGTTTCTTGCCCCAGATGCCAGGTGCCCTCTTGGAAGGCTAAATTTGGATAAATGCCAATGATTCCAAATAGTAGAGAGCAAACACAAAAAATAAGCATGTATGTACATATATACAAACAAATACACCATAATAGATCCCCCCCAAGCTAGCTGAAGGCTGGCAAATACCCTAGGAGTACCTCAGAGGGGAAGGTGGGTGGGTAATCCTGACTGAAGATGCATTCCTATCGGACATCTACATTTATGGTAGGTACGAAACTGTACTATGTCCTTCAAGGATGCATCTGCAGTCATTACAAATGGGTAGAATACCATAGCTAAACAAGGGGAGGAGGAAAGAGTAGACATTATGGTGTAGCTAGGATCCCTTGCAAAACAGCAGTGGCAAAACCTGCTCGGGATCTAGAGTATAAAGGTAAATTGTAATGCTTGGCAAATGTATGCACGGAGGTCCAAGTAGCAGCCTCTATAATGTCCTTGGTAGCCACTCCTCGTAAGAAAGCTGTGGTAGTGGCTGTAGCCCTTGTGGAGTGAGGCCTGATGTTCTCTGGGGTTTTCTTTCCATGGTAGGAGTAACAAAATCTAATGCAATTTCCTATCCATTTGGAGATTGTCTGTTTTGAAATTGGTTTTCCTTCCTTTCCTGTGGCATATGCTACCAGAAGCTGGTCAGTTTTTCTATTGGACTTAGTCCTGTCCAGGTAGTAGCGTAACTGTCTGTGTACATCCAAGGTATGCAAAAGTCTTTCTCCCCTGTTCTGTGGGTTTGGGAAGAATGTAGGTAGGTGGATAGCCTGATTTAATGACACTCTGGATACCACCTTAGGCATAAATGTTGGATTTGTTCTCATGGACACTCTATCTTGATGGAAGATCAGGAAGGGTTGCACTGCCATTAATGCCTGTAGTTCAGAGACCCTTCTTGCTGAAGTTATTGCCAGCAGGAAAGCAGTCTTCCAGGATAAGTATTGTAACTCTGCTGTTGCTGCTGGTTCGAAAGGAGGAAGTGTCAATTTTTCTAGCACAAAGTTCAAGTCCCATGCTGGCAATGGTGGTTTCCTGGGAGGTTTTACATTTTAATTCCTCTCAGAAACTGTCTGAGCAGGGGATGAGAGAAGACAGGAGGATCCAAGCTGTATTGTGCTGAAATAGCTGATGCATGTATCTTGATGGAAGAATAGGACAGGCCTGTGTGGAGGAGCTCTGCCAAGTACTCTAGGATGTTGGCCATCTTTACCAGAGTCACATCTTCTCCCTTTGCAGTACTCCAAATGAGATATCTTTTCCATTTTGCTGCATAATTCTTTCTTGTTGAAGGTCTGCGAGCCTCCAGGATTATGTCTTTAACCCTTTGGGATAAATATGGGTTATTTTCTGTTATGTAATGTTCCAGGCAGTTAGCTGCAGAGTTTTCAGGTTTGGATGCAGGATGTTGTAGTTGTTCTGTGTTAACAGTAATGGGATTAGGGGTAGTGTCCATATTTGTTCCCGAGACATGCTCCTCAGCAATGGGTACCAATGTTGTCTTGGCCAGTCTGGAGCTATCAGGATGATCCTTGGACGGTCCTCTTTGATCTTCAAAAGCACCTTGTGCATCAAAGGAAGTGGTGGAAATGCGTATGCTGTCAGGTTTTTCCAACTGAAAGATAGGGAGTCCACCTTCCAAGCAAGTGGGTGGTACGTCCTTGTGCAGAATTTCTTTAGCTGGTGATTGAATGGGGATGCAAACAAGTCTATTTGTGGTAATCCCCATTCCCTTGTGATGGCTTTGAAGATGTCCAGATGAAGCATCCATTCGTGGGCATCTGTGGTTGTTCTGCTTAATATGTCTGCTAGAATGTTTTCTTTTCCTGGTACAAAAATTGCTTGTAACTGAATGTTGTAGCTCAGGGCCACATCCCATAGGTCCAGTGCCAGCCGGCATAGAGGATATGAATGGGTGCCTCCCTGTTTGTTGATGTACCACATAACTGTGGTGTTGTCTGTCCTTATCATCAACTGACCTTCTTGGAGAAATGGTCTGAATGACTGGATTGCCAATTTTACTGCCAGCATTTCCTTTAGATTTATGTGTAGGCGCAGCTGGTCTTGAGTCCATAAGCCTTGTATGCACTTGCCCAGCATGTGTGCCCCCCAACCGAGGTCTGAGGCATCTGTCGTGATGGTTTGGCTTGGTTGGCTGTTGCAGAAGGGCAATCCTGTGTTTGATTGACAGGCCTGAGCCCACCATAGGAACTCTTGTTTCAGGCATGGGATTATTGGGATTTTGGTTTCTAGGCTGTGCTTGTGTTGGGACCACAAATTCCTTAGGTACCACTGTAGCTTTCTCATATGCAGTCTGGCATGAGGGACCAGAATTATGCAGGATGCCATAAAGCCTAGAGCTTGCAGTACTTTTCTTGCAATTAGGTGGTTCTGCTTTGTTAATGCCAAGAAGTAGAGAGGTAGTTTCTCTTTCTTTTCTGCAGTTAGGAATGCCATTTGTTTTGTTGTGTCCAGCTTTGCACCCAGAAAGGTTATTCTTTGGGATGGAATCAGCCTTGACTTTTTTATATTGACTGTATATCCCAAGGCTTGCAGCAGGTAAATGACTCTTTGTAAGTCTTCTGCTAGCTTGCTTTTGTTGTCCGCTTGTATCAGGCAGTCGTCCAGGTAGGGATAAATTTGGATTCCCTGAAGTCTGCAATGAGCAATTACTGATGCCAGGCATTTCGTGAACACTCTGGGCGCAGTAGATAAGCCAAAGGGCAATGCTGAAAATTGATAATGCTCTGATCCTGCAAGAAATCTGAGGTATCTTCTGCAAACTGGTCTTATGGGGATGTGCAGGTATGCCTCCTTGAGATCTAGAGTTACCAGCCAAGACTCCTTGACCAGCATGGGAAGAAGCTGCTGTAGGGTCAGCATTTTGAATTTTGGAACAATGAGGAATGTGTTTAAAGTGGACAGGTCTAGAATGGGTCTCCATTTGTTTTCTTTTCTTGGTACCAGGAAGAGTCTGGAGTAAAATCCCTTTCCTTGCTCCATAGATGGTACCTTTTCCACAGCTCTCATTCTTAATAGCTGAGATATTTGTTTTAGAGCTTCTGACCTTTGAGTAGGTGGTAGGTTTGGCATTCCTCTCTTCCCTAGTAGAGTATGGAAATGGAACCTATAACCTTGGTCTATAGTTTGCAAAATCCATTTTTCCCTTGTGATGCAATGCCAGTTTTTTGAAAATAAGGTTAATTTTCCGCCTAAGGGTGCTTCTTGTTGTTCCCTGGTAGGCGGTGCCACTGTCAAGTCACTGTGATTGAGGTGTTGTAGTGGTGGTGGCTGCGTCCGTGCCTCGCTGGTTGTTACCTTGCCATTGGCATCCCCTGTAGGCACCCCTGGATTGGTTTCTGCCTCTTGAACGCCTATTCCTGCCTCTCTGAGCCTTTGAGGAGTCCGGAAAGGACCAATTCTTGGAGGGCCAGTTCCTGCTAAACCTTGGAGGTTGAACCTGTAAGAAATCTTTCACCGTTTGTACAGATTTTGCCTTCTCTTCCATCTTTTTTAGTACCTGCTGAGCAGGGGAACCAAATAAATTGACCTTGTCCATGGGTGCATCCAAAAGCTTTGATTTGACATGGTCTGGTAATGCCTGTTCTTTCAACCATGCATGTCTCCTGATAACTGTGCCAGTCATGGCTGATCTAAAGGAAGCCTCCAGTGCATCATAGCCACATTTTAAAGAATGGTTACTAACCTGCTGTATGTTATGTACCATTTCCTGAACATATTTTTTATCTAAAGATTCTTCAGAGGAAAGCTTTTTAGTTAACTGGTCAAGCATAAACTCTTGATATTGAATCATATGAAATTGGCAGTTCAAAGCTCTAGCTGACAAGGTAGCAGAAGTGTAAACTTTTTTACCCCATCTCTCTAAGGACCTGGATTCCCTTTCAGAGGGGAGGGGGTTTTTAGTAGAAGTAGCAGCTACAGGTTTAGGTCCCTGGGCGATAGTCTCTGGATCTGCAAAAGGAGCCTTGTATAAATGGAGATGAGTGTCCGGCACCCTGTAGAACCTATCGGGCTTAGCAGGAGCCGGAGGTAATGAATCAGGAGCAGTGCAAGCATCATTAAATGCATCATCTACAACAGAAAGAACTGGAGGTATAGCTAAAGGCCTATGTTGTGGCAAATGTAGAAAGGTTCTAAGCCTTTTTCTGGAGTCTGAGAAATCTTGGCCCTGCCACTGAAATTGTTCCCTCATAGCATGCAAGGTTTCCCCAAAGGAAAATTCCTCAGGTGGAGAGGCTGAAGGAATGGACTCTTCCACATCAGAGTCTTCGTAAGGAGAATAAGAAGCCTCAGGAAGGTCTGTATGTTCTGATTCATCAGAGGAACCATCAGTGGATACTGGTTCAGGGGGCTCTGCTCTAGGTCTCTTTTCTGGAGGTGGGAGAGAGGACCTGTCTGGATGAGGCTGGGATCCACGAATTAAAGAAATTAAATTCTCAGCCAAAGAAAGCATATGAGAGCTAGTGCTGGGCCTGTGTGAGGGGGGTTTGGCAGGCACAGTCTTTGAAGCTTTGGCTGCTTTAGCCCTGGCAAAGGCCTTAATAGACAGGGCTGCAGGAGGCCTAGCAGCTCCACGTGCAGGGGTTGAAATATCCAGGGGAATTGTGTCTGATAATTCCTGAGAAACCGCAACAGAAGGCTGGATTTCAGAAGTTGATTCTACCAGGTTAGAGGAGGCCTCGGTAGAAGGCATGGTTTCGGCTGGAGAAAGAACCGCTTGCTCGGTTTCGGCCGAAACCGAGACACTCGCGGTTTGCTTAATCGCGGTTTCGGCCGAGACCGCAGACCGCGAGTGTCGGTCCTTTTCTTTTCATTTTTTGGAAATTTGCGTTGTCGGAGGATCCGACGGCATAATGTAGGCAAAATCAGAGCCGAAAATTTGTTCAGCAAACTCCGACCGACGTCTAAGCGTCCGTCGGTTAAAAGAAGCGCAGGCTAGACAAGCTGCTACGTCGTGGTCTGGACCTAAACAATGTATACAGTAGGAGTGGAAATCTTTATGAGGTATTTGTTTCCCACAAGATAAACAGTTATTCACTTTCTCTGACATCGGCTGAGGCAAGAAAGAGTCCCCAACGGGGTACTTAGCTTTTTAGAAGTCTTCGAAGTAGTATTCGGTAGTAGTAATCTCTGGATCTGACCGACCGGCACTTGCGAACAGCTTCTGCTTCGGGCGCCACGCAGCAAGAAAGACTGAGGAAAATGGCGTTGGCTGATGCCTTTATACCCGAATAACTGCAGCTATGACGTCGGGTGAAGTGCGACACCAGCCGAGGCCAGACCCAGACTTTGGAATCCGGCCGACCGAAGGGCTTCCTGACGACAGGACAACCCATTTGTAATGACTGCAGATGCATCCTTGAAGGACATCATACTTTGTTCCACTTAAAGCTTGAAGGCAATATTTCCATTCTTCAGGCCCTACTGTCACAGTCTAGGAGATTAACATAATCTGGTATATAATCTCTACTAATGAGTTTATAGCAAAGTTGACAAAAACTAAGCATTTTTCACTCACTGAAAATGTTAATACATAAAATAAACAATAAAAATAGAGCTAAATATTACCATATATGTTTAGATGTCCTTTATTCCAGTTCAGTGTACTGTAATTCTTTATATGTACACCATAGCAACCATCTAACTGCAAACTTTGGTCAAAATTAATTTTTGTAATTCTTCTTTTACCTTTTCCACATGATCAGTAATACATATTACTTCAGCAGTTTTTGTTCAGTTGTAGATTTTCAACTTTGTAGATAATACATTCAAAGAAAATGTAATTATCACCTTTCCTAACATCTTTTAATTGTTTTGGTTAATTCTATTAGTTTGTCTTGCACGAAAAGCATTAGTGACTTTGTAACCAACACTGCATTTCCAAGCATTTTCTGCTAACACTTGCAACACAATTTACATGTACAAGTTTCCAAAAGGACCAAAAGATCTGCATAAACTTCCCAGGAGCCGCTGTGTCACAGCCCCAACATGATGGGTCTGCCAGAAGATGCAAACAACAGAGTGGGTGTATAGAAAGCGTATGTAAATACCTTCAGGCATACATTCTAAATTTCCTGGATTTTGTAGAATTTTTTGGCAACTGGCATTAGAATCTTCAATTTTTAATACTTCTTATTTTATATATTTAATATAAATTTGTTTCATTTTGTCCAATACTTACCTTTCAAATCTGTCAGTGCTCTAAACAATCTACCAGCTAGTCTTTTAGTCACTTGTTGCCCACGCCTGGCCCTAATCAGTAAAACTGCCAGTAGGTATTCTCCTCCTCATCAGCTCATTCACACCGTAAATTGTTGCAGTATAGACGCCCATTCAAATTCAAGACACAGGGACATCTTTAAGCTGAGCTTCTGTCTGATTGGATTCCAAATGCCTCATACATCATCTCATCTCTTAAGGTCCTTGTGTATTTTTTTCTTTCTTTCAGAGATCAAAGGTCCCTTTTCTGAGACCTTAATGTCACTACAGTCAATAGTCAAAAGCTAATTAGTTCATAATTTAAAACTGCTGCCACTCAGTACCTGTTCTAAGGTCCCCATTGCTTGATTGCTTGCTTACTTGCTTCAGCACAAGGGAAGTCCCATCTCTTCCAAAAAAGACTCTGTGAAACTCTTCCTTGTCACTACCTCTTAAAACCAGTCAAATATTTATAACTAGGTTTATGATGTTTCATGTGCAATACACCTATTTTATTTTAAATGTAACATGATATACATTTGGATACATTACTTTAATTTAACAATTTATTTTTATCCGCAAATTTCTTCCAGGACATTTAAGGCTTTATGCCTTCTCAAATGAAATGTATCATACTTTTAACTGACTTCAGAAAGTGGCCTTGCATGTCTTCTCGGAAGGGCTACAAGAGATAAAGTAGCAGAAGCTATGTACAGAAGTTTGGTACTTGAATCCTCTGCTCCAATTCCAGTCTTGCTATTTCAAAGATTCTTGAAGTCAGACTTTAACATACTCATTTGTTTTAGTCACTGAGTCCTGCACAGTTTCTCAACCAAACTCCTGAATATTTAATGGGGCTTCCCACAGACACCCAGCTTTATGTCTTAGCCTTCCTGTTGCTACAAAGTTTATTGCAATTGCTCTAATCAAGGTTCTGTTACTCTTATATCCAAAACATTTCTCCATGTTAAAAAAAATGCTCATATATTGCTCAAGGCTTAACAACTATATCTCCATATTGTCAGCAAATAGGGGAAATATTTATTTCACTACCACTTTAATTGTATTCCCTTATAACTGATTTTTGTATCATTATAACCAATGACACTAGACAGGACAAATAACATTGATGAAACGGTTCATTTATGAGGAGACTCATTATATTTTTTAAGTGGGGAAAGACCACTATAACTCTATCTGCACCAATTAATTAGAATATATTACCAATATTAGATCTAAAAGATCCTTCAGCAATCTGATCCTTCAGCATTATTCTGTTGTGTAACTCCCACTGGTAGCCTTGTCTTTAATGTACTGTCAAAAGTCTTCTTCTTTACTCCCCTACAAACCCACAAAGATCATTCTCAAGAAGCTCTGGCACTTCTCTGTTTTCTCTGCTGTGATGGGCATAGTTTATATTCATGGTATTAAGTACACCTATTGGTATACAGAAGCACAGAAAATAGAGGCCTCTACTCTCCATTGACAAAAACACTAGTACAGATTGTTTCCAAATTTATGGTAAAATCCTCTTCTCAAGAACTCTTATAAGTTATGGAGCCAACTTACCTGGGTCTTTGTCTCCCTATATCTATTGGCAAGCCATAAGTGCCTGTAATTGTTTTGTGTGCCCGATCCTTCCCTGTTTGCCAAACTTCATAATCAGATATAGGTACCCTCAACTCATGCTCTCCTGTTATCTTTGTCACACCCATCTCCCACAGATGTCCTTGAATTTCCATCTCATATTCAATCAATTCAGTCTTTGCAGTGCATAACTTCTCATAAGAATTTCTGAAGATCTCCCCAGTCACAACTGTTATTTCTTACTGAAGAGTCCCCTCCAGGAAAATGTATCCCGTGCAATTTCTGTTGTCACACTGATTTGATACAGCCTTTTGGTATACCAGAGAGTTTTGAAAAAAGTATCTCTGAGAGGCTCTTTTAAAAAAATGGACATCTTATCCAGTGTGTCTCTACCTCCCATCTTTTTGCTTCCATTTCCTTTTTAACACTTCTGTCACCTTCATGTAGATGAGTTTTCAAATTTGCCATTCTTTTTCTTTTAACTTTTAATACTTTTTCCCCAAAGATTAGTAGTATATAACGTTGCTGCTTTAGCAACTTCATTTTTTATATGTTCACGTCATTGATCTACTAAATTATAAAACAAACTGGAAACATACAATGGGGTGTGCAGTAGCTTCCACTGTCGGTTACATAAATGTTATCAGTTCTAGAAACTTAACCCATATCTCTGTGCAGGAATAAGTACAGCCTAGGGCTGGCTGTGCCAATAAAAATGTATCACTGCAACCCCATAACTGTCGTGCAAAGCCTTAAGCATCTCCCTAATCTGGAAGCTCAAACTACTCCGGGGCCATCTCTTACAAACCCTAATATGTGTCACATTTCAATCCCTGCATTTAAATATTTACACCGTTCTGAAAGGAAATCACCTGTTCACTGTCTTTAGACCTATTCTGTGACAATCCAGATGAAAACAGAAAATCTAACTGCACCTAATAATCCATTGATTTCTGCATAGCAATCATTCCCAACTGTCAATGTTTATTCTATTGCATGGGAAGCTGTGCTTGATGATAGGAATATTACCCCCTTATCCCTGCTTCCCTGAAAGAAGGGTGCTACCCATTCCTAGAAAAACAGAAACCGGAACAACACACCAGACCTGGTCCCAAAGCAACACAAAACTGATGAAAGTCTTGAATGAAAAAGCAGTAAGAATCTGCAAACCAGTGGTAAACGATATAGGCACTTAGACCAAATAGAAAGTGGAGTTCCAGCTCAGAGATACAAAGTCCTTCCTTAAATGAACGATGGTAGGCACGGTAAATTCACCACAAAAGCTTTAATGAACAGATGCAAAACACCAAGCGCTTTCGCCTGGACACTTCCAGGCTTTTTCAAGGTTAAAAAACTGTTGTGGCCAGTCAGTATTTATACATTTGATAATCGGCCAATTAAGCTATTAAGTTGTTAATTAGTTAAAAAGTTAGTATAAACAGCATATTGAAAATGAGAAGAAACAAATTATGAACTCATTTGTCATTTTTTAATGGAATGCACATGTATAACATTTTTTATGATAGTGTGAGCACAATTACATTTATTTTTATATAACAAAACACTTTTTACTTGTTTAATATAAAAATTTTTTACATTTGCACAAATTAGATTTGGAGGAAATTATTATTATTATTATTACTCCCTATTATTATATTTAATTATTATAAACTATTACATTTATTATTTTTGTGCTTTTTTATTATTATTTTTTTGCTTTTTTTGTTTTTCTTAATTTAACATATGATATTTTACAGTAAAAAACTTTGTGCAGAATGTTTAGTTAATTTATTATTATTTTTAAATATTTTCCAATTTGATGCGTTTTTAATATTGCATACTATATAAATGTTTATATATTTATTTATTTATGAACATTTAATACAGCAGTTGAATTACAATGAATTTAATAGAGATCAATCATGATTTTATATGTGCAACTTGTCGTGACTGAGATCTTATGCATTTATGCATTTTACATCTTTGTATGTGTAATTTTATCAGCACACTTTGCTATAATGAAGTAAAACACTGGTAGCAATTTAATACTATTGCACTTTAAGAGGTGATTGTTCCTTTTTAACTAATTAACAACTTAATAGCTTAATTGGCCGATTATCAAATGTATAAATACTGACTGGCCACAACAGTTTTTTAACCTTGAAAAAGCCTGGAAGTGTCCAGGCGAAAGCGCTTGGTGTTTTGCATCTGTTCATTAAAGCTTTTGTGGTGAATTTACCGTGCCTACCATCGTTCATTTAAGGAAGGACTTTGTATCTCTGAGCTGGAACTCCACTTTCTATTTGGTCTAAGTGCCTATATCGTTTACCACTGGTTTGCAGATTCTTACTGCTTTTTCATTCAAGACTTTCATCAGTTTTGTGTTGCTTTGGGACCAGGTCTGGTGTGTTGTTCCGGTTTCTGTTTTTCTTGTTCTAATCCGCTTCGTTAGTTATCTGTTTGCTACCCATTCCTCCTCTTCACCTACCCTTAAAGATGGTGTTATACTCAAATTCATCAAGGTGTGTCTCCTGCAAGGCCACATCCCAGATATATGACTGCTTTCAGTATGTCACTAATCTATTTTTTCTTTACTAGGTTTACTAGTCCATTTACTTTCCATATAAACAGCCTGAGGCAATACATAAAATAACATTTATAATTTTTAATTTTTACCATTAGTATCCACAACTTAACTATGACTTTTAACAAAAAAGTGAAATTTATTCTGCAAATATCAACAGGACTATGTAAATGCTTTAATTTAAACCAACTACAACAACAAACTATGCTTACTACACACAAGCTACATAATACTGTAATAATGTACACATCCTACCAAATAAAAGTATATATAAATGTTATGTCTACTTTGATACAATACTTGAAAAAACATAATTAATACCACTCAGAAGGCATAACAGCGTGAGTGCTGAGAACAGCACTCTTGGCCAACATCAAAAAGTACTAATTTTATGGACTTAGGAGTGGGGTTCATTCCCATCATGCTATTAGCTACATAATACTGTAATAATGTACACATCCTACCAAATCAAAGTATATATAAATGTTATGTCTACTTTGATACAATACTTGAAAAAACATAATTAATACCACTCAGAAAGCATAACAGTGTGGGTGCTGTGAAGAGCACTATTGGCCAACATCAAAAAGTACTAATTTTATGGACTCTTATCATGCCTTAACATAGGAGTGGGGTTCATTCCCATCATGCTATTAGAAAACCAAAAGACTTGTAGAAATTAAACTGACAAAATGCATAATCTTCTTTGCTCAGCCTAGACAACTCTGTGTCTCTGGCATTTTCTTCAGATAACAAAGGTTACCAGATATCCTCATCCCTACTCACCCCTCCCTTTAATCACAGCACTGGAACAGAGGCATCAATAAACATTGAAAAACTCTTCATAGTCACACTATAGCTGTATAATATTCATATATTGCTCACATAAGTTAAGTGACTGATCCAAATCAGAAAAATAGATCATTTATCTAATACAAAATTCAGAGTTATGCAGGAATCCATACTGGT
The DNA here is from genome assembly GCF_019279795.1 of Protopterus annectens. NCBI lineage: Eukaryota > Metazoa > Chordata > Ceratodontiformes > Protopteridae > Protopterus > Protopterus annectens. The sequence goes on from NC_056727.1 coordinate 432,166,910, forward strand.
CAATTTAAGTAAACAGATAAGACCATCTGCTATTTATCTATGCCAAGTACATGCTTTATTACTTCTAACACTTGAATGCAAGGTGGACTCTTCCATAACTTTAGCAAATATTCATCTGTATTCGTTATGACTATGAGATCAGAATTTTGAGATGAATTTGAAAATATAAGTAAGATTGCATTTAGGGGAGATTCAAGTATGGCTCTGATCAATGCCAAGTTTTTTTCAATATTTGCCATTAAAGCCTTGCATATGCAGTTGCAGCCTTCTGGGAAGGCTCATTCATTATGCTACAGCAGTGCGTATGACCCTAGCATTTTACCCCAAAATTTGAAACATCATTTGTGTATAATAATTGTTTCCAGAATGATAAAATTTCTAATTTTACAGTATCCCAGTTTCTCTAAAGGAACATTTATACCTGTAGAGCCATGAAGCATAGGGTTATCTGTTCACACATAATCTTTCAATTGTGTTTTTCCTGTATATGGAATTCTAGTTAGAATACCAGTTTACTCTGCCAAACACTATGGTTAAATGCAGCACATCAGCATTTGCAAATTAACCCATGTCCATGGTTAGTCCCATCTACTGCCTTTCACTGAATCATTTACTAAAATATATTAAATTCATCTATGTTTCATTTTTTGCATTACCGATTTTTTGTTAATACCAGTGGAAACCGAATAAGACTAGTATAAATAACTACAACCAACAGAATGTGCATACATGCTTTTCCCTGTGAATCTCACTGAGAAGCTCCTTACTGTCTTGGACAGTTCACTCAGGGCTGCATATTGTACTGCCATCAGCTCTGTCATATACTAATTTTCCTGCTATGTTGTGCAAATATTTTTATTGATGTCAAATGAGGGAATTATACACATAAATACATGATAGCATAATCATCAAATCACCCCAGCATGTTTCCCCGCAAGAGCATACAACCATATAACACCACGGACTGGCTTACCATATACTCCGGGGCGATCTCTGCTTAACATACAAGGCCATGTCAAACCCAGAACTGTTGGACATGCTACACTTAAAGAAATCCCAATCCCTCACAGCCACACAATCCAGGGATCTAAACCTTGTCATCACAATAAACAAAACATGATGGAGGGATAGGTTCCTGACCCAGAGACTCCCCAGACTCTGGAATAGACTGCCCATACATGTCAAGCAGAACACCTCTTTGGCCTTCTTCAAAAGGAACCTTGATGATTGGATGGGAGAAAGGAAATTCACCCCGGGGATCACGTCAGTCGCCCTGCTAGACAGAGGTCCAGGGACGTAAACAGTGTAGGAAGAAATAGCCAGGGAATTGGTATGGCTAGGCTTGTATAGGCCCTAGGGCCAATAGCCTAGTACCAACCTATGAACCTATAAATTACTCCACATTAAAGTGGCTTGCGACACATATGACAGGATTCAGAAATTTTCCCTCCAATGACTATAAATGGCCACTATGGGTTGGACAGTTAGTGAGACAGACAGAAATCTCAGTTCAGAGCATTAAAAAGACAGCGAAACTTGCAGATGTTCTCCTTTTCCAAAACTTTATTCCATAAGCGCTTTCGTAAGGACTAGTATCCAAACTTCCTCAGACAAAGTTACACAAGCAGTCAATGACTTATATACTTATACAATTAATAAACAATAAAGCAATTATATAAAAAACCCAATTGAATAATTAAATAAACAATTCAATTCATTTCCTCCTATGGAAAACTATTTACTTTGTATTTCCATATATAATTCATGATTTTATTACTAAATACCTAGACACTAAATTAGTGACTTGAATTAATATAAAATACAAATGTATTAAGTAGAAAAAATATATATATATATTTCTCTAAAAACATTTGTGGTATAATTGAATAAATGAAATACCTGGGGCTATGTTTTTTGAGTTAACCCCCCCTCCTTGTTTTTAGTTCAGAGCATTGGTAAAGCTGCTTAGAGAAACACCTCATTAACAATTCATTGCCATATCTCTGAATCAAACATGACTCTGTTAGACCTGACAGTTCCACTGCTTCTTCTATCAGTGCACACATTATGTAGCAAGTGCCCCCTCTGCAAGTACACACACACATTCAGATATGCAAGCACACACACACACACACACACACACACACACACACACACACACACACACACACACACACACACACACACACACACACACACCACTGTTCCTTCAATCAGTGCACACATTGTGCAGCAAGTGCCCCCTCTGCAAGTACACACACATTCAGATATGCATGCATACATGAGCACGCAGACACACACACACACACACACACACACACACACACACACACGCAGCTCTATTTATGTGTACTTGTGTACTTTCATAGGAATGAATAAGTAAACACCATCAGAAGACAGAGTTTATAGGTTCACAGATACATACTAGACAATTTTCTAAAGACTATTACAAGCATGGCCAAAAAACCCTACTAAAAAATCCCCCAGCCTCAAGAAGTGTAAGACAAGACAGACCTGGGGAGAATTTGACACCACCCATCCAATTATCTAGGTACACCTTGAAAGAGGATAGGGTACTACTCTGCTTGACATCCACTGAAGTTTTGTTACAGAGGCCAGGGTCATATTGAAATATGAATTTATCACTTCAACATGTCTTATTCATCTGCTGATAAAGATTTAGTTCCTTTAAATGGGTATATGACGTGCCATTGATTCTGTAATGGAACAAGAAGTCAAACAGGGCTAGAAGTTTCATAACTCAAAAAGCTAAATACTGATCTCTATGGTGGAGTTTATAAGAGACTGAGAACAGAAAGAGGGCTGCCAGTCTTTTCTGTAATTAAGACTTTTGAAGCCCATGATATTTTTAGTTGTCAATGTTTGAGGTCTCTCATATTGTGTGATATGTAAATACATGCATGCTTAAAGACATATTATATTCAATAATGGGTCTAATAAATTATGAGTAAAGGGGAATTAAGACTTCTTTAGATCTAGGGGACATGCCTTCAGAAATTAGATGAGTCATACAGAAACCTTTCTGAACTACTGTGGAGACAAGATGGTCAAATGATAAGGAATTATCAACAAGAGTGCCCAGATCCCTTAAGACAGTGTTTGAATGGAAGGGCGTGTCACCTATATGGTATGGGAAAATGTTTTGTTTACCAAAGTGAACTATTCTACATTTTACACCTAGTTTGAAATGATTGTCCTTGCAGTAACAGCTAATACACTCATATCCATGTTAGACCAGTTCTGAGTCAGTGGAAAGATTGAACAACAGCATCCAATTAACAACAAATTTAGTCAACCATAGTTCAAGAGTTTTGGCCTGAGGGTCTGAGAAATAGATGCCAAATTGAAGATCACCCAAGACTAAGCTCTATGGTACACCCCTAGAAACGTTTTTGATTTCAGAAGTGACATCTGTGACTCTAACCACATCAGTTTTCTCAGGCAATCAGTTGGCTATTCAACATATAACATAAAGATTTATTTTCAGATTTAGTGATATGTCAGTAATTCTTTCCTTGGTAGGAGGAATGTATTGCCTAAGTTAAATGGATGCTTAGTGAAGTCTCTCTCACACGCCTGGACATAAGAGTTAATTCTATTTCATAGGTTCATTGGTGGGTACTAGGCTATCTGCCCGAAGGCATTTATAAGCCTGGCCAGAATGTGTTGGCTTTCACCGCCCCCTTAGATTAGTTCCCTGTGCCTCTGTCCAGCAGAGCCACTGAAGTGATCCCTGAGGTAAACTTTCTGTTTCCCATCCACTTGTCAAGGTTTCTTTTGAAGAGTGTTAGCAAGGAGCTCTGCCTAATGTAGATTGGGATCTTGTTCTAAAGCAAGAGAAGTCTCTGGGACAGGAATCTATCCCTCCAGCATGTCCTATTTATTTTTGTGGTGAGGTTTAGATCCCTAGAGCATGTGGCTCGAGGGGATAAGGTTTTCTTTAGGTGAAGCATGTCCATCAATTCTGGGTTGGACATGGCCTTGTAGCTCAGGCAGAGATCACCGCTGAGTAGGCGGTATGCAACCGAGTACAACTGTAGTTTCTTCAGTCGAGCTGCATAGGGCATCTGTTTGAGGCCATTGATTCTCTTGGTGAGGTACTTCTGTGGTCTTTCCAGCTGTTGCAGGTGTCTTGTAAGGTACATCCCAAATGGGGCGTTGTATTCTAAGATGGGTTTGTTGAGTGATGAGTAGAGGGGCACAATGACCTCTTTTGATCTTGATGCGAACCCTTTTGTGATTAGGTGGTCCACGTAGAAGGATTTTCTAACCACATTGGCAATGTGATTAATAAAGGTGAGATTGCTATCTACTTGGGTCCCCAGATCCCTTATTACGTCTTCCGTATTTAGGGGACTACCACCTATGTGGTAGTTTGTGGGTACTTTGTTTTTTCCAAAGGGCATGACTATGCACTTTTTGGCATTTAGCTTGAGGCCATGATTTTGACACCAGGTATCCGTCTCAGTGAGACCCTTTTGGAGACTGTCTGTGTCAGCCGGAGAGACAATTATAGCCCCTAGTTTGCAGTCATCTGTGAACTTGGTCAGCCATAGTCCTCCTGTGCTTGCCTGTACCTCTGAGAAGCATACGCCGAACAGGAGGGGTCCTAGGACTGAGCCCTGGGGAACACCACTTGTAACCGGTTTAGAGTCGGACCTAGCTCCCACAACTCTCACCATGTGGGTTCTGTCCATGAGCCAGTTGGCAACCCATCTTGTGACGTAGTGGTTTATGTTCAGGCTGGTGAACTTATCTATAATACCAGAATGGGGAATGGTGTTGAAGGCCTTAGCGAGGTCTAGGTAGGCTGTGTGTACCACCTTTCCCCTCGTCTATAGCCTTGGTAACTGTCTCAAAGAAGTCCACGAGGTTTAAGAGGCATGATCTGCCCTTAACAAAGCCAAACTGGGTAGGGTCCAGTATTTGGAGGTTCCCAATGTCTCTGTTAATGAGTTCCATGATGATGCGCTCCATAGCCTTGCAGACCAAGCTAGTCAGGCTTATAAGGCGATAGTTCCCATACTTCTGAAGTAATGTATGGTTAGTGAACTCTGATGAAGCCCAGTAGATGAACTGGGTGAAAGCGCTTAGTTCAATTTTATGGATTTTATGGTGAATAAAGACTGACTACAGACCGAATTAAAGTATTCCTTTACTGTCGTGGTTTGTTATTTAATTAAGGACAGACTCAGTGTTATTGTCTTTGCAACATAACCTACCTTTAATTACCCCCAATTTTGAAGCTGAGGCTCTAGCTCCTAAACAGGTATACTAAGTGACATCTACACCACCTGGCCCCTACCTCAGACACACCACCAAATGCAGAAAACAAGCCAGCACCAAACCTGTCTGGTTCTAGTCAGTATGCAAAATCCATCAATATGCATATGCAAGCATAGCCTCCAGCGATCTACGTCAGTCACAAAACAAGGTGATGCCAGACATACACAGCCAAGAGGCATACCAAGCAAACTTCCAAGGCCCCCATGCAGAGGGAAATCTGTCAGCAAAACTCAACATAGGAACCACATGCCTGACTGGCCTCTCCAAGGAAACACTGTAGCTCAGTGCGCACACTGCACTTTCTCCAAACGTCAAAACTCCTCCCACAAACTTAGAAAGTTAACAAAACTGGCCCTGCATACCCATGACGAGGAACGAAATCCAAAATCAAACATATTCTTTTTTTATTATTTATTTATTTATTTTATTTTACTTTAGTCTTCAGTAGTTTACTACTCACTGCCAGAAGACCACAATTTCATGAAGAATGAATCACAGGAATCCACCCCTCCCTGCAATACAGGAAACCTCCAACACCCCTTCCAATCACCTCAGATAAAACAAGACTGCCCATCACCCCACAGAGCAGGATCCAAACAAGCAACAACATCCAGCACTGCCATCGCCATGCCAGCAAGAGAAAGCTACCAGCCCTAGCATGCTCCAATAGCATAGCGCTATTCACAGAACTTCCCCAAATGTCTCAACTAGTTGATGAAGTGCACCAACAGGCCTGCAGCAGCACAAGTCTCGAAAGGGTCAGTAGCCTGCACTCCAGTGTCGCTTCCTTCCTCCATTTTTTTTTTTTATTTAAAACTAATGCAGTGTAAATATTTGCCACCAATCCACCCCCCCACCAATTATGAAACAGTCCCAGCCACGAGACCCAATTCCAACACATACCACTCCCACATGCGCCAAAGCCCTGGCAACACCAACAAGCCAACACCCCAGGAAAAAACATGTAGAGGGCACAAATGCACCACCCACAACCACCACAGCACCAAGAATGGAGCCATTATCACCACCAGTCAACAAAAGACCACCACACAAGTCTGTAAACTCAAAAGCTGACTCCCTGAAAAGCATGCCACACATCACCAGACCACCACATCACCCCATCCCCTCAAGAAGCAATGGTAGCTGCAAACCACATAGCCCACAAAGAAGTCCAAACAGCCTGACCAGATGCCCACTGCAGGGACAAGCGAAAACTCCAATACCTGGCAATGGGCCGTACCCATGTTCTTTTCCGTGGCCTTGCACAACAAAAGATGAAATAAAGCAGATCCTGGGGGGCACAATGACCCCTGCAGCACACCACAAGCAATGTCAACACTCTGCACTAAATCCCAAAGTTCAGTCAGTGACACGTCTCACTCTGACTCCACCCTCATAGCTGCCATGCATCCAACTTGTTAGCTACTCTATCAGTGCTAGCCATTCCATCCCATCCATGCCAGCCAAATGAGGAAAGGCAATGAGCATTTCAGTTAGGACATGAACAAACAGCTCCTGATTCACCTCTGAGAAACACATTCAAAGAAAAGAACAAAGACCAGAATGCAAGGGCCGTATTTGAAAAAATTCCATTTTTTTTTTTTTTTTTTTCTTTTCCCACACAACTTATTACCTTTTACAAACCTACAGAGCAACGCTAACAAAGACCAGAAGCACCTCGCATACAGCAAAGATGCACTGGTCATCTCAGACGCACACCCACATTAGCAAAAACATAAAGCCAAAATATGCACACTAACCTCTACTTAAACAGCCTCCAGCATCAGCCAGAAGCAGGGAACTGGCCAACAAGACGCCCAACGACATGACCGACTGAAGTCTTCCTTGGCCCATCAGCTGGCTGACACTAAAATCAAAATCAAAAGTAAACAACCCACAGAATTTGCACCTTCTCTCAACTCCACCGACACCCTCCACCATAGCAACTAAACACTCCCCAGGAATGAGCTCATACCCTGGGCCCAAGAGGCACAAAGTTCAACCATGTGGATCAACAAACCCTGCACATCCATGAGAAAAAAAAAATTGGAGAATTTACACACACATACCCCAGACCCCCAGCACCCACTTCCCCATGCCCACCACCCAAACAACGCCCAACCGACCAAAGAACCCACCGGTCGTCACAGACATGAGCCTGCAATATAGCAAGTTCACGCCAAAGATGTAACTCCTACTCCAGTTGCACTTGCCTAAAACCCTCTAAGCCCCTCCCTACACTTACCTCATTTCCTCCGACACATCCCTCATTCCTATTTAACCCTATCCTCCCCTTATCCTATTAATTCCTACTACTCTGTTTGTCTAACCCCAATTGAAGATGTCCCTGGACAAATTGGTCTGTTCCAAACCTCATTTATCCTCACTATAATTAAGGGAAAATCTTAAGAAATCAGTGGTACATTCCATATATTCAACAAATTGAAGTAAGGCAGCCACATTCTGTGCCCATAAGAAAAAATATCATCTATAAATCTAGCATAAAATGCTATAAACTTATTCCAGGGGTCTTCGTGCCCAAACATATATTTCTGCTCCCAGTATGCTAGTACTAAATTTGCATATGAATTTGCACAGGGTGTGCCCATGGCAACACCCTGTTTCTGCTTATAATAATTGCCATTACATGTAAAGACATTGTTTTCCAGGACCAATTTTAATGTCTCTAGAATTAGGACTTTAATTTTATCATCATACATTTCTCTATCATTCATTATTTCCCCCACTGCCTTTATGCCAAACTCATTACTAATAACTGTGAACAAATTCTTTATGTCCAGTGTGACTAACATAAGTTTAGTTAACTCTAACTCCTGACATGTCTCATACAATTTAGATAAAAAATGCCCAGAATCCTTTAAAATGCAGAGAAAATGATCAAGCAGCAATTTTAACTTCTCCTCCACCCACATGGAAAGATGTTCAGTAACCCATTCTTTCCCTGACACGATGGGTCTCATGGTGGTGGTGGTAGAATGTTTTTATGTACTTTTGGTAAGGTTTTAAAGAGGGGTAGCACCAGATGTTCAATAAGAAAAAATGCAAATAGATCTTCATCTAACAAACAATTATCTTTTAAGACCTTTAGCCTATTAACAACTCCATGAATAAAATAGATAGATAGAATAGAATTTTTTAAACCATCTGAACAACAGCTACGAGATAAAGCTAAAGAGATACAAAATGATTTGCAGGCATGTTATACATCTGATTTACACTTGCAAAAGATCACAGAAATGTTAAATAATTTGGCACTTTTTGAAAGTAATTTGCAGCAGACGAAAATAAAAAAGATTCAAAGGTATTATAATGATTTTTTTGTGTGGCTGCATTTTCACTTGGACACGTGAATCTGCTAGAGCTGAAATAAGCATAGGAGATAATAATGGCCAATTTGCTACTATAGCCAATCTGCTACTATCGTTAATGCTGTGTCTGCACTATGTCCACAGGAGGTTGCTGTGCATTCTTGTATACAATCGGTCACCATAGCAACTACAGAAACGTCATCAGTTTTCGAGGATCATCAGAATAGTGCCGAATCTCAGGCCCTGGCAAATGACGCCAATCATTTGAACATACAACCTACTGTTAGCATGGGAGCGAGACTGAAGGTTTTTTCCTCCCTAGCTACGACGTTTTACAGCTCATTGACTTTTCCGGTATTTCCAGTACCGGTGAGGAAGAAAACAGAGTACAAGAGAGGACGCTCGGTCCAGAGAGAAGTGAAATAATGCAAGTTAACAAAATGACTGATTTTTTTATGTGACAATAATTTTTTTGTGTGATAGTAATGTTTTTAACATATCTATTGTGCAATTGACTAGTAGTCAAATAGATATTTTGAGCAAAGGTCTTTCATTTGTGACCAGTAGGGCTTCTACATTAAATGACATTATTATTGATTTACCTATGTTTGGAAGGAATGTTATCCTAAAAAATATGTTTGAGACAGAAAGTTTACCAGATAATAGATTCAGACAGCCTAGTACTTTTGTCCCCTCAATGGATCCCACAGTACGGACTTTTTTTAAAACTTGTGAGCAAGACATTAGACTCTATTTTGATAATGTCCATTGTCAATTTAACAACTTAATACTGAAAGACAAGCTTTATCGGTATTGGTTAATGATGAGAGGCTGGTCATAAAACCAGCAGATAAAGGGGGGGGTTGTAGTTATGGATGCAGCGGTGTACATAAACTCGCTGCAAGAATTACTGAATGATACAGAGACATATTTAATGGTCTTGCCTTTGATGGTTAAACATTTTATTCATGGAGTTGTTAATAGGCTAAAGGTCTTAAAAGATAATTTTTTGTTAGATGAAGACCTATTTGCATTTTTTCTAATTGAACATTCGGTGGTACCCCTCTTTAAAGCCTTACCAAAAATACATAAAAACATTCTACCACCACCAATGAGACCCATCGTGTCAGGGAGAGGATGACTTACTGAACATCTTTCCATGTGGATGGAGGAGAAGTTAAAATTGCTGCTTGATCATTTTCCCAGAATTATAAAGGATTCTGGACATTTTTCTATCTAAATTGTATGAGACATATCAGGAGTTAGAGTTAACTAACGTTATGTTAGTCATACTGGACATAAAAAAAATTGTTCACAGTTATTAGTAATGAGTTTGGCTTAAAGCCAGTGAGGGAAATAATGAATGACAAAGAAATGTATGATGATAAGATTAAAGTCCTAATTCTAGAGGCATTTAAGTTGGTCCTGGAAAACAATGTCTTTACATGCAATGGCAATTATTAAAAGCAGAAACAGGGTATTGCCATGGGCACACCCTGTGCAAAATCATATGCGAATATAGTAGTAGCATATTGGGGACAGAAACATCTGTTTGGGTATGAACACCCCTGGAATAAGTTTATAGCATTTTATGCTAGATTTGTCGATGATATTTTTTTGTTATGTGCACAGGATGTGACTGCCTTACTGCCATTTGTTGAATATATGGAATGTACCACTGATTTCCTAAGATTTTCCCTTAATTATAGTGAGGATAAAATAGCTTTCCTAGATGTAACTATTATTAAGAACAAGCAAGGAAGACTAGATACAACTCCATACAGAAAGGCTTGCTGGAGAAATCATTACTTAAATGCTCACAGTATGCACCCTAAACATACTTTTAGTAACATAGTCCAAGGGCAATGTTATAGTGTGTCTCGACTATATACGAATAATGATGTATTTGGTAGCGAGTTAGATACATTGACTAAACATCTATTGGATAAAGGTTATTGTAAACAAGAATTAGATAAAGGTAAACAAGCAGTATATATGCAATAGGGTAATAAGGCTAAACCCTGGTTCACTGGTGAATCCTTGCCAATGAGGAAGAGGAGTAGGATGTGTTCCTCTCCTGATATGAAGCCAAAGGTAGTATTGCGCTACAGTAATAACATACAAGATATTAGCAATATAATCAAACAGAACTGTGAAATTCTCAGAAGTGATGAATGCCTAAGGGATAAGTTAGATCCTTTCCCTAGGTTTATTTATAAATGGAATAGTAATCACAATGACCTGTTATGTCATGAGCCAATGGTGAGTAAGCAAGTTTCCAAAGTCAAATATTCTAGGATAGGAACTTTCCCATGTAGACATTGCAAGGCATAACAGTTTGAGTTTATATTGTACACCCAATAAGAGATATGTGTTTGATTTTTATGCAGACTGTCATACTGAGAATGTGATATATCTGGTGCAGTGCATATTATGTCACAGTTTTTACGTGGGAAAAATGAATTGCAAGTTAAAAACAAAAATTTTAAATCATTTGTCTTCCATAAGACTTAAGGATGAATGTAATGCCTTGTATCAACATGTTAAAAACTTTCCAGATCACACATTTTCATTTATGGTGTTGCATATAGTCCATATGGGAAGAAGGGCGTGTGATATTGTTGATAACATAATATACAGAATTAAAATGGTTTATACAACTGGGTGCTGATACTTATCCCGGACTAAATAACTCTGTCCTTTTAAAACCATCCTTGAAGAGAAGGTGGGTTAAATGTAAGCAGTGATTTGCTGTTTTTAATTGTTTAATTGATTTTTAATTGTATTTAAGACATTTTAGAAAATGTATATGTTGTCTGAGGAAGGGTTTCTACCCGAAAGTGCCAATGTTTTATAATTAAAACTTTGTATTGGCCAGTTTGGACTCAGTTTATTTGTTTGCTGCTGTTTTATGTTTTTGTAAGAGTAGTCCTTTAGAGAAGACAAGAAGCTTTTTGGTTTGTTTTATATCCAGCAGTTGATGATTAAAACCTAACTTATCATCTTCCTCTACACCCAAATCCCTAATAATATTAACCTTTTGGATATAAATATTATCCAATGCATATGGATAATTGGGATTCACAGTACCAAAATCCGTAATACAAGTTTGTTATCTTCATTTCATTCCCAGTAACCCTTTAAATAAAGTATCTAAAAAAACTTGCAAAGAAAACTGATGAAATGATTCTGAGATAATTGAATCAAATTTAAAATCATCAACATATTCTGTCAACAAAAATGTACTGTCAGGAGGAAAACGAGTTATAAAAATCTCAAACAGTATCAGAGCCAATACTGAACCCTGTGGGGCACCCTTAATGATTAACCTCTCATCTGAAAAATAATGACCAATTTTGACCCTACTATTCTTACCATCCAACCAGTTTGTAATCCACTTAATAACATATCCATTAATATTTAATTCATTTAATAGATCTAAAACTCTATAATAGGGTATAGTATCAAAAGCCTTGGACATATCCAAATATATGACATCTACTGTAATCTACTGTATTCCAATCATTCAAAGCCCTCAACAAGTGTTCATAAAAAGTTAACAGATTAGTTCCATAGGATATACGCACAACAAATCAGTGTTGTTTTAAATCATATTCATCTCCTAAAGAACTAATGATATACTGAGATAATCCCCACTCTAAACATTTACCAATAAGGCTCATAAGACTAATTGATCTGTAGTTTTCAGCAACAAGGAAATTACCACCCTTTGGAATAAGAACAATAAAGGCCAATTTCCAAACTGGGGAGAGATATACTAACACTAATATTTTTGGGTTTATATTAGAAGAACAAAAACCCTAAATCACGAATGCTCATATGAGCAAAAATGGCGGTGATCTAACTTGCTATTGTGGGGGGCTGTGCCCCCACACCCCCCGCTAACTATATATTCTAACTCCGAGGTCGCACTACAGTGAGGAAAGGGCAAATATCCAATTCTCACTGTAACATGACCCCACAATCCCACTTTCGATTCCCGGCATTTTCACTCATGTGAGCGTTTGCGGTTTAGGGTTTTCGTTCTTCTAATACAGACCCATTTTTTTAAACAAATAGCAGAAACAAGGTGAAATGTCCCTAATAATAGAAGATAGAAAAAGACTACTAATACCATCAGGCACTACTGCAGATGTAATTCTAACCATACCATACAGTACATCAGACCTACATGTAAATATGTGTAGGTATTTATTTACTCACTTCTTTTCCATGTCCAACAAAATAATCAATAAAAGTGTTAGCTATTGATTCAGTATCAGTTATTAATTCATCACCAACTTGAAGCTCAAATCCACTATAAGTATCTTTAATAAACTCCTTAAATGATTAAAAAAAGTCTTTTTATTACCAATGATGCTACTAACTAACCTTTTTCACATAACCCCTCTCTCTCCATTTTTATTATTCTGTACTTAGAGAATCTCCTTCCTCCAGGCTTCCTTTTCAATATGTTCCATAAATTCTGTAAGAAGGTTACAGCTAGTTGCCTGTCAGGGGCTAGGATTCGCCAGATCACACAAGCACTCAGGTCACGAAACCACAAGCACTAGTATGATTCAATCATAGTCCATGTGGGTGTAAATAACCTGAGATGTATCTCACTGGGCTATATGACAGAAACTTTGTTGTGCTCTCAGAATATGTGTCACAGGCAGGTATGAGCCTAGCAGTGAGCAGCATTCTATCGCCTCCAAGGATGATGCCACAATACCAACGGAAAATTATTGACTTTAATAATTGGCTTAGTTAAGGGTGTCATTTCAAAGGATTCCATTATTGGTCAACCTGGAAGAACATGATTGACAGACCACACTGATTTTCTAGGCACGGTCTTCACCTATTGCCACTAGACTTTTGGATATTGGCCAAAACATTATCCCCCCCCTATAGTGCCTTTTTAGGCATTGACAAACAGACAAACCTTTGAACATAGCAAAATCTACTCAGGATAAGCTAAAGGTATTACTGATCAATGCTAGGATTCTCAATAAAAAATTACACTCCTTGGAAGCACTCCTCACCCTGGAGAATTCTGACATTTGTAAAGCTACTGAAACATAGTTCAAAGCCATGTAAAGCACCCCAGCACTGCAATGCTATAACGTTTTTCACATATTCTAATCACCCACTGCACAGGAAAGGCCAAAAACTGGAGGTATATCCATATACATTAAGGGTAAGCGCACCTTAAGACTTGTGAAATAATGTGACACACTTGAGCTACTCCATGCCCAACTAATCTGGGAAAAATCCATTACCATATCCCTGATAGCTACAGGTCCCCCACCATGAACCAGGAAACCCATACATCATACCTGAATTTACTAGAATCACTTACCATTCAGCCCAGTACCATACTCATGGGTGATTTCAACTACCCCTCTATTAACTGGGAAGCATAACAGCCAACCACTATCGTGCAGGCTCAAAGATTTTTAGAGCCCTGGAGCAGCTAGACTGCACGCCCACTAGGGTTACAAATATCACAGACTTGTTACTCACAAATACAGGACAGCATTGTACCCCTCTCCAAGTCTTGATGTCCTCACTGGTTAAATCAGATCACAAAATGGTTTCCCTTGAAATAAATATAAAACTAGAACCCCCCAAAGAGAAAACTTTTAAGAACTTTTTAAAGGCAAACTACCTCCTTTTAAGTGATGGCATAGCTAATTTCCAAGCTCCCCCAAACTCGGAAAACACAGAAGCCGCTGTGGAGGTGTACACAAAAGCCCTGAATGGCCATATAAACAACTGCATAGAAATGACACTACCAGATTGAAATAAGCCTAGGACAAGCTGCAAAAGCAAGCCACACTGGTGGACCCCTGGTATAAATAGGTTACGCAACACAAGAAAGAAAATCCTGTCTAGATATAAAAGAAAATTTGCACAAAAGAGCAAAAACTCACTCATTAGTCTAAACAACCAAATTGGGAGACTAGTCAAGTCTTCAGAAGCAAATTTTGAAGCAAAAATATAACCATAAGACATTTTTCAGTTATGTATGCAATCTTAAGGGCAAAACCCAGCAATGTACAAAATTAGTTGTTGATGGCATCATCTATACTCATCCAGAAGATATAGCAAATCGGCTAGCCAATAAATTCAGCTCAAATTTCATCTCCCTATTACCTCCACTTACCTCTAAAGAAATACCGTCCATTATTCCTCTACCGGTTATCACCAAAGAACAGGCTGACACTGCATTCTCTAAAGCTAAATATTGTACATGGCTTTGATGGGTTCTGACAATATCACAGGGTGTCTCTTAAAAAGCATGAAACAAGACCTATTAGGCCAAGTAGGAAATTTGTTTAACCACAACCTCTACACTGGCTTAGTTCCTGTCGAGTGGAAGACAACAACAGTCATCCCTCTGCATAAAGAAGGACAATCAACAGACCTGGAAAATTACAGGCCCATAAGTTTGATGAGTCTTATATGCAAGGCCATGGAACGAATAATATGGACCTGATAAATAACGACATAAGAAACCTCTAAACACTGGACCCAACCCAGTTTGGCTTTGACAAGGGTAGGTCATGCTTGGTCAGTCTGGTGGACTTTTTTGAGAAAGTCACTAGGGCAATGGATGATGGTAAAACAGTACATACTGCTTATCTTGACGTGGGCAAGGTATTTGACACCATTCCTCACTTGGGTATTACAGATAAACCCACAAAACTGGACATAAATCCCTATGTCACCAGATGAATAGTCAAATGGCTCATGGACAGGGAACATGTTTTTACAGTAGAAGGATGCAGATCCAGAAAGATGTTAGTTATTAGTGGTGTGCCACAGGGCTCAGTGCTAGGACCTCTCATATTCAGAATATACTTCCCTGAATTCAAGGCTATTGTAGAAGGCCTTTGGCTGACTAAGTCTGCCAATGACTGCAAGTTGAAGGCAATTACTGAATCCCCCAGTGAGGTAGATATTCTTCATAACAGTCTCACTTACAAATGGTTCATGCCAGAGCCATGGCTTAAAACTAAATGCAAAAAAGAAATGTATAATTATACCAAATTACAACATTAACAGCACATCCCTAAGGGTGGACTCAATGATGAGCGATCTAAGTACACAGATATATAGCAGCCTGAACTTTGATTGCAATGTGTCCTCAGTGGTGAGGAAGTCCTTCTGTGTGGTACAGCCTATAAGTAAAGGCATGGTATCCAGATTCAAGAAAGTTATAATCCTACTGTTCTCAGCCCTCATCAGAACAATAATTGAGTACAGTGCAACTTTTGTCATGTATTTGACCAAGCATTTCCAGCATCTGGATTGGCCTCATAGTTTCCCTACAAAATAAATACAGGGTGTAAACAACATGTCCTATGCAGACAAACTAAAATCCATATCCCCTTTACTCTGTCTTTTACCAACTATTAAGGGGTGATTTATGTCTAACTTACAAGGCACTGTCAAATCCAGTCCTGATGGAACTGTTACATATTCACAAGACAAACTGCGCAAGAACCGCCCAATATAGGGATCTAA
>NC_056727.1:432188078-432298858 GCF_019279795.1 Protopterus annectens
GAGACTCTTAATGTTTGGTGGACTCCATGACACTGAATTCATGGACAGGTACGATGTAGATGGGGACACAATCCAATTGTGGACATGCATTGATCTTGTCTGCAGCATAGTGGGAATCAGAGGGTACATGCCCCAGTGGGTACTGAGGTATGTGTAGCTTTATGTATATTAGCTACAGTAACCTACATGGCAAACAGTGTGGGTATCTTCGGCATCTGCCTCAAGAATACCCCGTCAGCTTTTTGATGCCATGCTTCAGCATTTGGGGCAGCATATGCAGTTCCAACATACCACAGAGCAGAGAGCCAACACAATGTGGGACGTCTATGATAGAGCCCATTTAAATGAAGTAATGAGGACTATAGGCTCTACCTACACTAAAATAAAGGCTCATATGGGTGAAATGGAAAGGAAGTATGTGAACTATACAGAGTATCACTCTTTGAACTGCCATGTTGTCTGTAAAGCACAAGGTATAATCTACAATATGTGTGTGTATGTGTCTGTGTAGGCCACCCAGGCAGTTATCATGGCTCCCATATATGGTACATCTCTGTTGTGCACCAACAATTTCCGAGGGGTGATTTTCCCCAATGTCATCTTTGACTGTGGCCAGTCACAAACAAGGACCATTACTGAGTATGTGTTTGGGTTGCTAAAGGCACTCTTCTTCTTTTGGATTCATCCAACTGTGCCTAGCAGTATGAGCCTTCTACATGTGCCAAAATAGTGCCCATGTGTGCATCATTGCACAGTATTAGGAGGCAATTACACCAGGGTGAGCACTTGCAGGAGCAGCAGTCCCAATACAGCAGGCAGCAGAGACTGGGCCAGACAATGAGTCAGAGGAGGAGCCAGCAGCAGATGATCATGCTGGATGCAGGTGGGTGCAGTATGACATGGCACTTACAAAGAGACAGTGACATGCACATAGTGTCAGAACATAGTAGACATAAACAAACCAGATACAGTACAGTAAAAGTGATGAATGCAAAACCAACACTAGGCTGCAGACATAGGCAACACAAGTAACAATGTACAAAGTGTAGGGCACAGCTATTATCATTTGCACAGGTGTGGAAGGGAGCACATTAGTGGATGTCTTTCACAGGGAAATGTCTGAGTATTTAGGATTATTAAAGTTAAACATGCTATTATGTTTACTGCCTGTTTGCTTGGGGAAACTAATAGCATAAAAATCTTTAAAAGGGCCAGTGTGTGTATGTGTGCGTGTGTGTGTGTGTGTGTGTGTGTGTGTGTGTGTGTGTGAGATGTACTGGGGCTCTGGTGGTGTGATTGTGTGTCTGCTGGGATACGACCTCAGCAATAGTTGCAGCATTATGGTTTGATGTACTGGAGATTTCCAGAGCATGTACGGCAGAGTTTTCTGTGTCCCATGCATGCATTCACCCACACGAACTGGCTTTACCAGGAAATGTACTGATTGCACCATGACCCTGGCTAGATGATGGTGTGCTATGTGGCTATGAGTAACACTTGCTATAAGACATGCCACTACCACAGCTAGCATGAAAACAGGTACATCTTCTCCTGGGTGTAGACATCTCCACAACAGATGTAGCCAAGGATGTCTTCACACTGTGGTAGCAGGATCTAAGTCATCCTTGGCAATAATGGCTCCTATCACTGGATATTACAGTGGACTGGCTTTGTGGATGACCCTTCATCCCTAGCAGGCAAGCCTGAGATAACATGGCACAATGACTTGGCTCAGTATATGACTGAGTCTGTCCAAAGAATCACATGTACAGGGCATGCACTCTGGGAGGTCATCCTGCACAACCTGCATCAACCTCAATAACTGCCATGGCTGTGGATATACTAGCCTGTGCTTCCATGATGGCCCAACACATACACTGACTTTCACACACTGACATGCTAACCTTAGCAAAAGGGTGGTAACCATACCTCTAATGAGCATTATTACCCAACCCCTTGAGTGTAGCTGTTTCCCTATGAGTGCTAGGGAGAGATTCTGACATGTATCCTAGAATTTATCACACTCCGCTGACTGACAATGTCTCCATTAGCTTGTCTTTCCTGTGTGGTGAGCATATTCTTGGTATCTGTAGACATAGAGGCTGAATACACAGTTCCACATCCAGCCTTATATAAATGCAGTCACAGTAGGACCTGCTTTCATAAAAGCAAATGATAGGATACAGGAATGACATGTTTTTCACTGTAAAGTGTAATTGTGAGCCATGATAATACAGTACCTACTTATTCCTAGCTCGCCATCCATTATGCAAATGGGGTGCCTGACAATGCATGTCTGTCTGCAGCAGATGGTACATGTGACAACTGCCTTGGATGCCAATTTTCTGCCATGTTTCTCTCTGATTCTTTAAGGTGTGGCATCATGGCTGCAGAAGGACAGTGTAGTGTTATTTCAAAGTGCTGAGGAGGTGTGTGGAAAAGACAAAAATCTTTTTCTACCTGCTCCATCAAGATTACAGCCATAGGGTCCTACAGGAGGGAGATCAAGGGCCTCAGAACAGGACTGAAGCCTGGAACAGTTCAGACCAGGCTGTCACATAGGCACCTGGCATCTCACACATGGGGAAACAGTGCCATCACCACTATAATGACGTGCAGCACTGCAATCCTGACCTCCTAGGCTGATAAGAGGATGACGTGAAACAATGAGCACCATCCACACACTGTATGTAGAACTTACCATAACTTCACATACAACCTGCCAGTGCATCCCAGCCACACACTGTATGTAGAACTTACCATAACTTCACGTACAACCTGCCAGTGCATCCCAGCCACACACTGTATGTAGAACTTACCATAACTTCACGTACAACCTGCCAGTGCATCCTAGCCACACACTGTATGTAGAACTTACCATAACTTCACATACAACCTGCCAGTGCATCCCAGCCACACACTGTATGTAGAACTTACCATAACTTCACATACAACCTGCCAGTGCATCCCAGCCACGCACTGTATGTAGAACTTACCATATCTTCACATGCAACCTGCCAGTGCATCCCAGCCACACACTGTATGTAGAAAGAATAGTTGTGTAAAATCTTACCACAACAATATATGTCCTTCTCTTCTCTGTTGCAGTATTCATAAAATGAAGGAGAATGCCAAAGCTCATGAAGTAAGGGAGGAGGGAGTAGCTGAGGGGCCTTCCAAGAAGCTCTGCAGTATGGCTCTGGCAAACCCTGCTCTAGATTTAGAGATTACATCTAATTTATAGTGTTTGGTGACGGTATGGACTGAGGTCCAAGTAACTGCGTCAAGAATTCAGTTAGTGTCCAACCTCTGAAAAAGGCCCCAGATGAGGCAACAGCCCAGGTGGAATGAGCCCTAACAGTGAAATGGAGAGTTTTACATGGTGAGTGTAGAAAAAGGAAATCATTTTGGAAATCCAGGAGGAAATAGTCTGCTTGGACACAGCCAGCCCCAGAGCCCTGGGGTGGTAAGAAACAAAAAGCTGATCTGACTTTCTAACAGCCTTGGTCTTATTCAAATAAAATCTGAGTTACCTGTGGACATCTAGAGCATGGAAGGCCCTCTTACTAGGGTTCTGGGGAGAAGGGAAACGATATATGTGTATGGACTGATTTAGAGATAGGTCATTGACTACTTTAGGCATAAATGAGGAGTTTGTGTGCAAGGAGACCCTCTCTTTGTGGAAGACCATAAAGGGTGGAGATACCATAAGGGCCTGTAGCTCAGACACTCATCTGCCTGAAGGTAAGGCTAGGAGTAACACAACTTTCCAAGAACAGTAATGAAGAGAAGCTGAGGAAGCTGGCTTAAAGGGTGGGAAAGTCAGCTTTTCCAAAAAAAGTTAAGGTCCCAGGGAGGAGGCACTGGTCTCCTGGGAGACACAATGTGTAGGATGCATTTAAGAAATTGTTTTGCCTCATATCTGCTAGATAAGGGGGGAGATAGAAGCAAATCCAAACACACAGCAACATGAAATATCCAAAAAATACACTCAGAAGGTAGTCACTGGAAACAAACTCCAACTTTTAATGTTGCTTCTGGTATTTGGCAATCGGCCTTCATGGAATAACATAAGCCATCAACCATTCCCATTTTATGTCAAACAGCTCCAATTAAACAATCATCTCATCACCCAATAATCTACTACAAGAATCTGCTTAAACAAACATACCCTTAAAAAGGGGTAAAATATTTTCCATATACAACAAGTTACAAAACATGATATATAAATATTATAACTTATACATTTAAATTCACACCTAGATTCATACCTTTAGGTTTTAAAGTATTATAATTTAGAATGAACCTGCTTTCCATTTTTAACAAACTAGCTAAAAAATCCCCACCCCTAGCAAGAAAAGGTGTAGCCAACACACTAAAGAAAAAACTAACAGCAGAACCCCCATGTGCATTAATAAAGTGTTCAGCTACTGGCCTATCCAAATTCTTATTTCTAATATGTCCCAGATGTTCACGAATTCTAACTTTTACCATACGTTTTGTCTGTCCAACATACCACCTCACAGGAGTACACACACTACAATATAAACCACTCCACAAGAAACACGTGAAAACCTTCCCATGGAACAAAATAATTTCCCATTAATTTTTCTACCTGAAATGTTCTTAATCCTAAAACATACTTTACATCTTCCAGAAGGGAAAGAACCCATATTAGCCCCCTGGAAAGAAACCTTCTTGAAACCTAACAACTCCCTTACATTTAAATACCTCTGATAAGAAAATGTAACATGTGAAGGGAACAAATGCTTTAGTTGCTCATCTTCACATACCACTGGCCACAAATATTTCACCAACCTCTTCAAAATATCAGAAAATGGGGAAAATCTGGTAACAAAAAACAATACTTTGTCCTGCCTATCAGTTTCCTGATGTGAGTGATGCCTTTTAAAACCATCTTAACTATTATGTCTCCTACCACAGCTGCTACCCCCACTTTTAACACACTGCCCTTAGCTTTTTTTTCAAACTAACACTAGAATAACCCCTTTGCAACAATTTCTGTTCCACCTTCATGAACTCTTCTTTCACCAAATGCTTATCAGAAGTATTCTCATAAATCCTTTTAAATTCACCCATAGGCATCCATAAGATGTGATGGGTGCATGCTACTGGCCTGTAAAAAATATTAACTGCAGTAGGATTAACATGGGGTTTAAGTTCTACCTTTAAATCTTCCTTAACATAAAATTCCACATTGTATATTGTATATTCATTCTATCCACGGTAAAAGTAAACTGCAACCCCAGTTCATTCTGATTTAACTGATCAATAAATACAGAAAACTCATCCAAATTCCCCCTACATATAAAAATTAAATCATCAATGTAACACTTAAAATAACATTCTTTGCAAACAATTCTGTAGAATAAATAAATCTATTCTCAAAAAAAGCCATAAAAATAATAGCATAGCTGGGGACAAAAGAAGCCCCCATCACTGTCCCTTCTTTTTGCAAAAAATAATCACCCCAAAACAAAAATAATTATGCATTAAACAAAATTCCAATACTTCCACCAGAAAGGCTGTATATGGTCCCTCCCCTAACATCCAAAGAACTGCTTCTATTCCCCACTTTCTTTTAATATTGGTGTATAAATATCTACTGTATATATCTAATATACAATAATATCTAATATCTACTGTAGCCCAGTAAAAATCTTTGCACCACTGAATTTTCTTCACTTCTTGACAAATATCAGTAGTAGACTTAATATGGGAAGAAATTTTAGATAGAAAGTTCTTTAAATGGAAATCCAAAAAAATCCCAATATTTTGCATGAATGACCCCACACCCACCACAATTTGTCTATCAGGGGAGTCATTTAGGTTCTTCTGCACTTTAGGGGTGGCATGAAACATAGGGTATTTGGGATGTTTAACATACAACTTACTTACATCCCTCTCTATGAAAAAAACAAGTATTTCCCCTTTATCCAAAATTTCCTTTAACTGACTGTTGTAATGTTTCCTGGGGTTGTTTGCCAAATTTTCATATTCTGGACCGGCTAACAAATCAAACACCATTTTATCACACTTCTTGGAAAACAACACCCAGTTACCCCCCTTGTCAGCCTGACAACATTTAACATCAAATTCTGAACTTCTACATAATTTCAAAGTGTCCCATTCATCTGTTGATAAGTTATGCACTTTTCTAGATCTAACAAACTCATGGTATTCAAGTTCCACTTTTTACGTAATACCCTTTCAAAACTTTAAACAGTGTTAGAAGATTTAGCGGGAATGAAAGTACTAGAATAGGGAAAATGAGGCACCTTTAATTTCCCATAACCAGTAAAATAACATACTTCCCCTTCACCTTCATTTTCAGAAAAAAATATCTAAAAATTCATTTTCATTTATAGACATGTCAAGCAATGAAGCTTTAGTATCAAACATTTCAACATTATCAGTTTCAGCAAGTGTTTGTTGTCCTTCAAAATACACTCGTAAATACAATTTTCTACAAAACTTTTTAATGTCCAAAATAACATCTGCCAAAGATAAAAAACAAGTAGGAACAAACGTGCTTCCCTTTAGCAGCAAATTTTCAAGGTCTTTGGTAATGGTGGCATTTGTCAAGTTTATAATATGCAGCTGACCAGGCATACATACCCTGTATTCTTTGTTTTTATTACAAAAATGAACATCAGTCACAATTTGTTTATCAAAGTACTTACTATATGCCACCCAAGATATATCCACAGTAGCTTCTTCACTAAATCGCCAAAAAACTTAATTTTCACTATTTCCTCCTCCCCCCACAATTTTTCCGACTCTGGCCTCTCTCCAGAATTTAAATGTTTAAGTTATAATATTTATATATGATGTTTTGTAACTTATTGTGTTGTTGTCTTTTGGCTTTTCCAGGTTAGGGGTCGCCACAGCGGAACTCCGGTCCGCTAATGATTGGCAGTTGGTTTTTATGGTGTCGAGTTGCCAGCCCGACACCCAACCTTCATCGAAGGCACACCCATTCACGCATGTCTTTCGGAACGCCACTCGACCCGCGGGGAGGACATGCAGACTCCACACAGAAGGCACTCCCCACACATTAGCTGAGAATCGAACTTATTGTATATGGAAAAATATTTTACCACTTTTTAAGGATATGTTTGTTTAAGCATGTTCTTGTAGTAGATTATTGAGTGATGAGATGATTCTTTAATTGGAGCAGTTTGACATAAAATGGGAATGGTTATTCCTTGAAGGCTGTTTGCTGAGGTACCAGAAGCACCATTAAAACTTGGAGTTTGTTTCCAGTGACTGCCTTCTGAGTGTATTTTTGGGGAGATAGAAGCACACAGGCAAATATGGTTGACATATGAGCTCTTACTGAAGAGTAAACCAAACCAGTGTTGAACAATTCACACAAATAACTCAAAACCAGGGGAATTTCCATTGTTAAAGTGTCCTGATTTCATTTCAGACACCAGAATGAAAATCTCTTCCATTTTGCTAAATAAGATTTTCTGGTGTTTGGTTTCCTGGCCTCCTGCAGGACTGTGAGCATGTCCTCAGAGAACAGGTGTCTGAAAGGGATTAGTACCCTATCACCCACAAGGTCAACTGAAGAGTCTCCAAGTGGGGATGGATGAGGGTCTCTTTGTCTTTTGTGAGGAGATCCACTCTGTGAGGTAACTTGTGGTGATTACCCTTAGCTAAATGCAGGAAGAGAGGGAACCAGTGCTGTCTTGGCCAAAAGGGATTCATCAGCAAGATTTTTGGTTTGTCCTGTTGAATTCTGGACAGAAATTTTGGTATGAGGGGAAGGAGAGGGAATGCATATAGAAACATCCACTTCCAAGAGAAAGAAAGGGCATCCACAAGATGGGGCTCTCTGGCACACAACTGTGGAAGCTGTCTGTTCATGGCAGAGGCAAAAAGTCTGTTTGAGGAATAACCCACTGGTGGACAATGTCTGGAAATGTATCCATTTGAAGCATCCATTCATAGGATGATGTTTGGGTCCTGCTCAGGTAATCTGCCATATAATTTAGAGAGGATGGGGTGTACAGTGCCTAATGGATTACCTGGAATTTTACTGCCAGCTCTCAAGCCTGGATGTTATTCCACTTAAATTGGTCTCTCATCTCAGTTAGGGTCTCTCCAAAGGACAGGCCTTCCATTGGTGACTCAGCACCATTTGATTCCTCTTCTGGGGAGGCATAATCCAGGGGGGAAGTGATCTGTAAAGAGTAATCCAGGGATTCATCACCTGAGGATGCCACTTCATCAAATATATCCTCTTCCCTAGTTCTTTTAAGAGGAGAGACAGTACTGGGTGGGGCATCTGTAAAACCTGGTGGAGGCCTAAGAGACATAAGTGCATTGAAAAGGCCCTAAGTGAATTGCTGTCAGTCACTAGGAGGTTCTTTAGGTGGAGACAAATACTTGTTTTTTTTTTTGTTGCTTTTTCAAGAATCTGTGGAATCCCCTTAGGGCCTTCTGTAATCACGAACTGCAGTTCCCCTTGGATATCCAAAACAGATGCCTGCTTAGCCTCTGTGGATGTGCTAATGTTTGGATCCAAGGTGGTCTGAATGTCAGGCTTGGCCTGCAGATCTGAGCTGTGAATTGGGCATGTCTCCAGGCTGTCCTCCACCTCAAGAGAGACATCAGTATCCAGAGGTGCAGCAGAAGGTTTAGGCCTTTGCTTTTTGGCCTTCTGCTTCAAAATTGACTCAGCTTTGGGCCCTGAGGATCCCTCCTTAGCACTTTTCCCTAGCAGCTTTAAGCACAGATTCTCAAGGTAGACAGCTAGGAAGGATAGTCTACTCCTTAAAAAGTTTTTGGACCTGATAAATAGAGCAGTTTTTATGGTTGTGGTTTGGGCCTAGGCAGAAAAGGCACTGGAGGTGGCTATCCTTGTGTGGAATTTGTCGCCCACATTGGCACCTGCCCATCTTGTATGACATGAACCCTAACCAAAGACAGTAGCAAAAGTCAAAAAATTCCCCAATGGGACACTTATCTGAATTTTGAAGAATTGCAAATGATCCAAATTCAGATCGTACATTGGAAACTGACATTCAGATCTGGTGGCAGAGAAATTTTGACGATGGTGTGCGCGCACGTCACTTTTATGGCTGACGTCCGATCACAGCCTATGTGTGATGTACCATGCACCCTACAGTAGTGAAGTCTTTTGTATACTGGCCGACAATGGGTTGTTTATGGTGGAAAACTCATTCATGTTATGAATGCTGCCACAGATGAATAGAAGGACATCTTATCACAGCTACACATTTTACCTGACAGTCCATGCCATCCACACACTGTAAGTAGAACCAACCATAGCTACACATATAACCACCAGTGCATGCCATCTACAGATGTTACACAGTGCTGCTTCTCTCCATAGCCCCTGAAGATGTTACAGTAAAGTGGCAGCTGCACATGAGTATATTGGAGCACCTAATAAAACACTGTGGTCAGTATATCTGATTCAGAATGTATAGCTTTGAATATTATAAATCATACAGATTCAATTTCATACAGAATACCTTTCATAAATCACAGCCACTTCTGTGGTAATGTCCATAGGTCAAAAGTAGTAGTATGACTCTTGAATGTTGTTAGTGTGTGTGCCTGCATCCTGCCATACATTTGGATAAGTGGCTCAAGATGTTAAGGTTGTACATCTAAATTGTGATGATAGCCATGGGTACAATCCCTCCCATGAGTGTTTCCATAATTTTTAAGGTGGGGTGCTGTCCCATTATATTAACTGCAATATTAGATGTGAAAAAATATGTATGAACATTTTTAGTGACTAAGCATTTATGTCACTGACACTCTTAGGTTCATAGGTGTGTACTAGACTAATGGCCCTGGAGCCTTTACAAGCCTAGCCCAAAATAATTGCCCAGGCACCATGCCACCATATGTTAGTTCACAGTGCCCCTATCCAAAAATAACTAGTACAATGGTTCAGTAGAGATGAAATTCATTCCAGGCTTATTAGCAATCTGTGTTGCAAATTAACTACAAATTGTAATATATGGAGAATTAGCACTCTTGAATCAGTTTTATAATATTAAGTATGGTGTCAATTGCAATGTATAAGTATAATGGCAGAATCCATATGGAACAGTAGAGTGTGTTAATATGTGTATTCCAATGCAGATAACACTAGACACCATACTTACAGTGAGATTACATAGTTAAATGGCAACCTGTATCAGAGACCATGTGGTTAAAAGTTATCTAGGCTTACTTGTATTCACATAACAATGAGCATTAAAGGTAGGTGAGAGCTACAATATTAGTGTGCTGTCCACAGCTCCACTGAATATTTACAAAAATATGTTAACACAGAATACAGGACTACAATAATTCAACATATGCAAATGTGTAGTTAACTTAGACATCGCAGTATGGATTATCATGTAAATTGTGTTATTACATAGAACAGCGAATTGCACAAAAAGTCATAAAAAGTACAATCATGTAATATACTAATTGAAACAGCTAAATTGGAACATAGGTTCATAGGTTGGTACTGGGCTATCTGCCCGAAGGCATACATTAGCCCAGCCACATTGTGCGGTATTCACCGCCCCTTTAGTAGTTCCCTAGATCCTTGTACTAGCAGCTAGTACCCTTGGCCCCTATCTAGTAGTGCTGTTGGTGTGATCCCCGGTGTGAACTTTCTGTTACCCATCCACTCATCAAGGTTCCTCTTGAAGAGTAATAGTGAGGGGCTCTGTCTTATGTAGATCGGGTCCCTGTTCCATAGTAAGGGAAGTCTCTGCGAAGGGAATCTATCCCTCCAGCATGTTCTATTCATTGTTGTGTTGAGGTTTATATCCCTAGAGCATGTAGCTCGAGTAGATTTGGTTTTGCTAAGATGGAGCATGTTCAACAATTTTTGGTTGGACATGGCTCTGTACGTTAGACAGAGATCGCCTCTGAGAAAGTGGTATGCAACAGAGAACAGTCTTAGCTTTTTCAATCGTGCTGCATAGGGCGACTGTTTGAGGCCAGTAATCCTCTTGGTTAGGTACCTCTGTGGTCTCTCCAGCTGCTGGAGATGTCTAGCCAGGTACATTCCAATTGATGCATTGTACTCAATAATGGGTCTGATGAGGGAAGAGTAGAGGGGCACCATTACATCCTTAGATCTCGATGCGAACCCTTTCGTGATCAGGTGGGTCACATAGAAGGATTTTCTAACCACTTTGGCAACATGGTTATCAAAGGAAAGCTGACTATCTACTTGGGTCCCTAGATCCCTTATTTCTTCTTCAGATTTCAGGGGATTACCTCCTATGTTGTAGTTTGCGGGTACTCTGTTTTTTCCAAAGGGGATTACTATGCATTTTTTTGCATTTAGCTTGAGACCATGGCTTTGACACCATGCATCAGTCTCATTTAGGCCCTTCTGGAGGATCTCCATGTTGGCCGGAGACTCTATTATAGCACCCAGTTTGCAGTCGTCCAAAACTTAGTCAGCCACAGCCCTTCCGTGCTTGCCTGTACTTCTGAGAAGTATATGCCAAACAGGAGGGGCCTCAGGACAGAGCCCTGAGGCACACCACTCGTTACTGGTCTGGATTCGGACATAGATCCCGCTACTCTTACTTTATGGGATCTGTCTGAGAGCCAGTTTATGATCCATCTTGTGACATAAGGGTTTATGCCCAGGCTGGTGAGCTTATCAATAATACCTGAATGGGGAATGGTGTCAAATGCTTTAGCAAGGTCAAGGTAAGCTGTGTGTACCTCCTTTCCCTTATCTATAGCCTGAGTAACTGTCTCAAAGAAATCCACCAGGTTCATGAGGCATGATCTGCCCTTGACAAAGCCGAACTGTGTGGGGTCCAGCGACTGGAGGTTCCCATGCTCTCCATTTATGAGTTCCATAATGATACGCTCCACAGCCTTACAGATCAGACTGGTCAGGCTTATTGGTCGGTAGTTCCCAGGGTCAGTTGTGACCCCATCCTTATGTAGCAGGACCACCATTGCCGTGCACCATTCTATGGGCACATATTCTGTGGAGAGGCTGAGACTGAACAGGGTATTAAGATGCGGGGTTAATTCCTTTTGGAGCTCGCGTATGACACAGCCTGGGACACCATCTGGTCCCATGGAGGCAGTGTTTTTAGCTTTAGATAGAGCCTTGTTAACCAACGTATCAGTAATAATTGGACTTACACAATCCCCTAGAATGGTAATAGGCCCTGTAGGTGGTGAGGGGGGAGAAATTTGCACTGAACCTGTCAGCCAAGATGTTGGCAATGTCAGAAGGGTCAGTGTATTTTGTTCCATTTTGTACTAGCTCAGAACAGACCTGAGCATTGCCATTTAGGTTTTTGACGTAGGCATAGAAGGCCTTATGGTTATCCTTGGCATCCTTGGCAACTTTCTTTTCAAAATTAGCTTTAGTTGACTTGATGAGGGCCCTCAATTTCTTACTAATGCTGATCAGGGATGATTTTTCTACTTGAGATTTGGCCTTTTTTTGTATAAGTCTCCTCCTTTTATTGTAAAGTTTGCTTATGGCCGGGGTCCACCAGACTGGTTTCTTTTTGCTTGAGGAAGGAGTCTTGGTTTTATTTGGGATGGCACGGTCCATGCAATCCTGAAGATGCATATAGAGTGCCTTGGTGTAGGATTCCGCATCCTGGATATCATTATCCTTCTGCAAGGGAATAGTGAAGCTTATTCACATAATATATTAATTATATTATTATCACATAATTATTCACATGAGGAACAGAAACACTTTTAGTTAATTTAGACTTACTGGGCGAGTACACTACTGGACGGACATCATGATGGGCAGCAGAGCTGTAGGGTTTGTCAATATACTTCTTTCCTTAAGTTATAGTACCTCTGAAGTGAACCTATGTCTGTGTTTCATCTTTTTCCTTTGTGTATGTAGATTTGTCTCAGACATCCCATTACTGTATCTTGGATGACAAACCCTGCCAGTCTGTCCAAGTAGCTCATCCCATTAATCCTCTGCTTTTCATGTTGTAGGCTATAATGACCATGAGTTCAAGTCTCCCACTTATTTGTCTGTGCTAGCAACCTTACTAAATTAAAAAGTGTGTTTGTTGTTCATTCAAGCATATTATGTGT
Source organism: Protopterus annectens (assembly GCF_019279795.1). NCBI lineage: Eukaryota > Metazoa > Chordata > Ceratodontiformes > Protopteridae > Protopterus > Protopterus annectens. The sequence goes on from NC_056727.1 coordinate 432,201,195, forward strand.
AACTGAATCATATTAAAAGTACATCAGCTTTATTTTTTCACTGCATTTCTACTTTGCTCTCCCCCACCATGTTTGCCACTATCACTTCTATTGCATGCATTTTATTTATTATATTTATTGAATTTACAATTGCACACAGAAGCATAAAGACCTGACCTGCAGCCATCTCTCAGGCAAGGCCTGTTGCCCCCCCCCCCCCCCACACACACAGTTGTGGCTGTAGCAGTGCCAATACCACCACCACTACCAGATATATCTACTGCATTTGGGCTCCAGCCTGCCACAGTCACCTTCACACCTCCTGCCCTACCTTCAGCACCCACTACAGGTAGCCCTTCACTGAATACTGGAACTGTTGCACCTGTCAGTAGCAGTGCTAATGGAAGTGAAACCTTCTTCACCCATCAGCAGCTGGAAGACATTCTGGGAGAGATGAATGACAGATGCCCAAATCAACCGTATGGAGAATCTCCTCTGGTGACTCATTGAGTCACATCCCTGTCCAGCACTTTCTCTACCATCTGAGACAGGGTCCAGAGGTGATGTTACCAAGGATAGCAAGCAATCTCCTACTGGACTGTAGATAGCAGGGACTGCAGCAGTGGAACCCCATCTTATCCCCATCCAGGTTTTCCCTTCCGTTTTGTGTCAATGTCCACCCCTGTTGGTTGTACATCCCTTTCCTTACCATTGTCTTCCCTGTCTTTGTCTACTGTTCTTCACTATTGTGTTCTCCCCCTCCCTCATTGTATTACCATTCCCCATGGCAGTCTTGTATGTCCCCCCCCTGCTACTACCTTAACTCTCTTACCTTCCTCTTACTTCTCCTATGTCCTTACCCAACTTAACCTTTCTTTATGCATGAAAAATGTGCACCTGTTTCACAAAAAATTACCTTACCTTCCCAGTTCCATCCTGCTCATTCCTTAGTTGGTCACCTTCTACCATTTGTTTGCTTCTCCTTTTTATCTCTTTCCTATACCCCCATGTCTACCGTTTAATCTGGTCAAAAAACAAACATACTTCACTCATGCCCATGTAAGGTTTGCATATCACTTTTCTTTAGTGCTCCTACTTTGGGCAGCAGGTTGCAAAGAGCACCACTGCTGCCCAAGTACAACTGACATGCACTGCTACTGCTCATATTATTGAAGCAGCTAGGATACCATAGTTCTCACCTCCATCTATTATGTACAATCAATACCATACACTACTTATATTGACCATTTTTAGCACTGGCATCACAAATGAGCTAACTGTTGTTGCACTACAAATGGAAAAGACAACATCGTGTATGACCACAAATGTTTAAGCATTTATTTTTGCAAAAATCCAAAGCAAAGACAAACTAGTCACAAAACCAACACATAGATCCAAACACAGCTCTTTGTAAACCAACACAAAGGCAACAGGATAAATACAAACACAGCTTTATTTTAAAAAGGAGCTGGAATAGCTCTTTCATTATAATATTTTAAAACTTCATCAGATAAAATAGATTTTCTTAGCCAAAGCTTTATATACAAAGTTCAAACACACAGTAAATGGATACATGACAGCTGAGCCCTTCTTAAAGCTTAAATTAAAAGGACATGTTCTTTAAAACACAGCCTTATAACAAATGCATTTTCTAAAAGCATATGTTAGCAGCATTATAAAGTAAACCTATGTGCACACATACACAGTAATCCCATCCAAAAACATAAAAATAATAAAAACATATGAAACAATATGTATATGCTTTTAGTTTTAGTAAGCATCAATTAAGGTTTTATAGGATCACAGGGCATTACTAGGCTATCGACCAGGAGGCATACCTGCCAACATAGAGACATGAAAAATCTGGACAAAGCCCCAATGAAAAGTAGGTGCAACTGGCCAAAAATCTGTATGCTGATTAGCATAAAATTTGCATACATAATTATGTAGTCCCATCCATTCCAAAGAAATTTTGGGGGATACCCACATGTACATGCAAGTTGAAGAACAGGTAATATTAAATACAAAATATAACCACAAAAATAGTGTTTTATTTATATTAACATTTGAACTTGTATAAAACCAAAATAGTTCCTGTTATAAAAATAAAATTAACTGCTACACAGTCGTATAAAATTTAAATAAATACAATTTGTGAAAAAAAAACAAATGAATTCTAACAAGTACTAAGCTGGTATAAAATTTAAATAAATACAAATTAAATAAGCTCTAATTTATTTTGTTGTTGAAAAAGCACACTTTCCCCTAATTACTGTTAATATATATATATATATATATATATATATATATATATATATATATATATATATATATACACATTTATATATATATATATATATATATATATATATATATATACATTTATATGTATACACATATATATACATATGTGTGTGTGTGTGTGTGTATAGTATATACACCCACATAAACTTCCCACCATATTAAAAGTCCCCTAAAGTCTGCATCACTATTGGTGTACAAAATGTATACCGTCATAATGCAAACTTTAAAGCTTGGGGGGAGTACACATTAAATGTACAGCAAGCAGTAGTCTATTTAAATCAAATCAAATACTTCTCTTGGAATATTCTAAATATTTCAGAGCAAAAGTGGCAAGTTAATGTAACTCATGGCTTTTTTTGTTCTGACCACATTGCCATTAACTAAAGAAAGCCAAGGTTGAGTTACTTATAACAAATTAAAGAATTTCTAAGTACCTGAGAAATTAATGCTCATTTTACTGTTTTGTCTGACAAGGAACACAGTCAGGGTAAGTGCCACTTCAGAAAATTTTAAAGCACACGTTAACATTAATAATGTTAAGCCAGGCTTCTGGTTCCACTTTGCTTTAATTTCATCTTTATTAAGTAGTAATAACAAAATGCCAACTGCATCAATAAACAAAGACAAACAAGGTAGACAAAACAGAACATCACAAAAATGAATAAAATGCATGTGAAAATAAATTATTCAAGTAATTAGTGGGTGCACATCATGGAATAAATAAAAATCTTGGCACCCTAACATCACGCACAACTCTGCCTTCTTGGCATGGCATACAATTTGCCCTTCTCCAGTTCGGCTAGAGAACTACTGCTCCCCCTTTCCCAAACACACCAACATATATGGTACTTACAGCACACACACTCACACACACACACACACACACACACACACACACACACACACACACACACACACACACACACACACACATAAACAAACACACACACAGGCTCATTCACTGACTCATGGGTCACTCAAACACCTTTTCACATTTCCATAATGTGCTTAGATTATATAGGGCACAGCAATGTGTGTGATGATACTGTGCAAAAAATATATATGAATTTCAGCATGACTTAGCCTGCACCTGCAAAATGTAACAGCTGAGAAAGTTTGACATTTAAGTCTTTGAAGTGCAGCAACAAAACTCTCAGTAACGTACACATTTACTTAACTTCATTACAATGGCAGTATAACAGGTACTCAAACCTCAGTTTATTTGGTCTTCAGACTTTTGGCCAAGCCTGCTGAATAATAACAATAATAATAATGATGTGGATCAAATATAGAAAATCAGGGTTGGCTCAGTAGTACTCTAAATCACTTACAAAGCTAATAGAGCAACATACTTTGCATTATCATGCATTTAGTACTGTGCTTGCTCTGCACAGGCAACGCTCAAGCCTGCAGAAGCTCCTCCTTAACCATCCATTTCTCTTCACCTTGTTTTTACATCAATGTCCTGGACATCAACAGTTTAACAAACTGGAACAAATACACTTTTATTGATATAATCTATTTGCAATGCAAGGTCAAAAGTACCTGCATTTCATCTGATCGGTAATATTATCGACGCTGCAGTTTTCAGGCAATAATTAAGGCATACATAACTTTTTTTTTTTTTTTTATTCTTTTTTACTTACCTGAAGCCAGAGGTTGGGCCACCGGAAAGTAAATTTTCTCATCCTGGCTGGGACTAGGAATGCGGACCGGACTCTCTGTATTGCAGAAGTACTTGGGCTCAGGAGCTTGGCAGAACTTGACAAACTATAAATGTAAATAACTCCACTCACTGCTGCCTGGCCTGCTGCTGTGCTGCCCTGCTCTTTCAATTTTCCAAATAGAAATAGGTGCCTACGGATGTAAACACAGTCCGATTCTCAAATAGCCTGCAGCAGACTGTCTCACAGAGCTAATGCGTGGTGATGTCAGCCACATCTTGTACAAAAAAATAAATAAAAAATAATCAAAAAAATTCAGGAATTAAAGGGGCCACTCGGAAATTCGTGGCACCTCATTATTTTGCTCTTAAAAATGGTAAATACTGAAGAATTCAGTACAGTTGAGAGATATGCGTGGATGTTCATTTTAAGCCTACCTTTTAAACCCAATGTAATACCGTAGATGTACTAGCCAATACCCAAGATTGCATTTAGTGATAACTGACCATATACAGGAGGGTTGGGGGGCGATATCCCCGGTAAGAATTTACGGTGCCCCATCCACTCATCCAGGTTTCTCTTTTACCGTGTCATAGAGGTGCTCGTTTCTCATGAATTGGTAGCCTGTTTCAAACAAGTGGCAGTCACTAGGAGATAATCTGTCCCTCCAGCATGTCCTATTTAATCAGAGGCCATATTTAGGTCTTTGAAATGGATAGCCCTAGACCCATTTGATTTACGGATATGCAGCCATTAGGTTTGGGTCTTGGGTTACTCTGAGGTCAGCCATAAGTTTCCCCTAAGAAGTCTATATGATACAGAATATAGTGACAAGGAGTTTTATCAGTCCGTGTAAGGCACATGCTGGAGGCCCTTGGTCATCTTTGTTAGAAACATCTGAGGTCTCTCTAATTGCTGTAGATGAGTAGTACAGTACATACCAAATGGGGCATTATACTCAATTACGGGCTGGATAAGTGCTGAGTATAGGGGGTTATAACTTCTTTTACTCTTGAGGCAATGCCTTTACTAATCAAGTGAGCTATGTGGAAAGCTTTTCTTAGAACGGTAGACGTGGTGGTCGAAGTTAAGGTCGAGGTAAATCTGTGATCCCAGGTCCCTTACCACTTCATGAGTACTTAGGGTATTATTATTGATTTGATAGTGTGAAGGGACAATGTTTGTGTCAAAAGGAATGATGATGTTTGAGACAATGGTCTGTGTGAGCCCATCCTGGAGTATATTAACATCATTTGGGGATTAAATGATTGCACCTAGTTTGCAGTCATCTACAAACTTGATCAACCACAACTCTTTAGTTTTGACCTGAACTTCTGAGAAGTATATACCAGACAGTAGGGGGCTCAGCACTGACCCCTGTGGCACCCCGCTGGTAACAGGTCTGCTGATTGATGTGGAGTCACCCACTTTGATAGTGTGTGTTCAATTTGCCAACCACTTGGCAACCCATCTTACAATGAAGGGGGTTACATTCAGTATTCAGTATTCGGTAATGCCTGAATGTGAGATTGTGTTGAAAGTCTTTGCCAAGTCAATGTATGCTGTGTACACAGATCTGCCATCGTCAATGGCCTTGGTCACACTTTCAAAGGAATCCACCAGATTTAACAGGCAGGATCTGCCCTTCACAAAGTCAAATTGGGTAGGGTCCAGGGTTTGGAGGTCATCTACTTCTTTATTTAAAAGGTCCATAATGATAATTTCCATGGCCATACAGATGAGGTTGGTCAGGCTTATGGGTCTGTAGTTCCCTGGGTCTATTGCTAGGTCAGCTTTGTGGGGGGATGGTAACTGTAGCTGTTCTCCATTTTGCAGGAACAAACCCTGTCGTTAGGCTATGATTGAAAAGGGTACTTAGTGGTGATGCTAGTTCATTTTTTAGCCTGTTAAGAAGACAGCCTGGGATGTCATCTGGTCCCTTAAAGGCTGTGTTCTTTGTCTTGGTTAGGGCTTTGTAAGGCGGGGGGGGGGGTTGGTGGATAGTTTGTTGTAAGTTAGAAGGGGATAAGGGAGTGAAAATTTCACCAAACCTATCTGCTAGCAAGTTTGCTATCGCTGTGGGGTCAGTGTGTGTGACATCACCGGTCACCAGTTCTGCACATGCTTGGGTACATAGCTGTCAAAGGCCTTATGGTTATCCTTGGCAGTACTTGCTAGGTTTCTCTCAAAGGAGCTCTTGGACAATTTGAAAAGTTGTCTTATTTGCTTGTTAAGGCTGAGGAGGGTGCTTTTCCATTGTTGGGTCATGTCTTTGTTTTCTTGGATGGAAACTTTTTGTGTTTATTGTAGACTTTGTTGATGCTGGAAGTCCACAATGGCAGCTTGATTTTACTTGGGGCTCTGGCTTTGATTCTATCTGGTGCAGCCAAGTTTATACACTTATACAAGTGATTGTACAGTGTTTTAGGGTAAGCTTTGACACAGTTACTATTTTCAGCTTGAGGTGGGGCTTCAAATGCATCTATACCGTAACCTAGGAGGGTATAGTTTGCCTTGGTGAAGTTTTTTAGTCAGATTTCCCCCTTTGTGAGTTCTGGTGTTAGTGGCAGTTTTGAAGGTGACTGATTTGTGGTCAGTTTTAACTAATGAGGGTCCAACAGTTGCAGCAGTGCACCAGTTTGACATGTTGGTGAGGACCAGATCTAGAATGTTTGTTCCTCTTGTCGGGGTATGAACAATTTACTCCAGGACATTTGAATTCACAAAGTCAAGGAACTTGGTAACCTTCCAGCATTAAAACGGAGCTGCCAATACAGCTTCCTCTCTTCAAGTAATAAGGACCAAGGCCCCCCCACCCCCACTCCTGGGGTCACTTTTTCAAGTATACTGAACTTAAACTGGTGTCCAGGGAATTCCTGTGTGTGTTTTGAAAGTGCATTAGTTTCTTTATTTTTCTTGATGTATAGGTATTCATAAATCCTTTCCTTCAATTTCCTTTCAGATTTGCCTATGTAGAACCCCAGACATCTTTGGAAGAGAGCAATATGAATCACTCCTGTAGTATCACAATTAAGGTTTCCTGCTACTCTGAATATATATGAATTAATACAAAAATTTTCACCCTCAAATACGTTTGCAATATGAGCATCTTACACATTTCTCCATATATGCCCGTTTAGTGTTATTATTTGCTTTGAAAAATCATCCAGAATATTTTTTAAGTTTTTATCTCTTTTGTAAACTCAGTTTCATACTAATCTTAGGTATAACCTTTCTATCTTCCTTCAATATGGACCAATTCTTTTCAAGAAACCATCTTTTAAGGCATTCCTATACCCTTTGTTGCTGCTGTTTCAGTTTAAAGTTCCATCATAACAGGGCTGTTTTCCTGTGTCAAGAGAATATTATCACCATAGTGGGAATGTAAAATTGAAATAGCATGACCACTCTCTCTTTTATTAATGACCCCATACATCAGGTTATCTAAAAATAGCCTAGACACACTCTAGTAGAATTTCCTTAACATGTAAGTATTCATCCCACAATTCTTCCTCAAGTGTGATCATTCAAGTAGCTCTCACAAACTGTCCTTTTATCACTGCCTTTTTCTGTGTAGTGGGGTGAAAACCTGTAGAGTAAAGGAAGGTGTTAGAGTAGGTGGCTTTTCTAAAAATATGAGATGTAAACTTGTCATTCATCAAATCCTAACTTAAAAATGTATCTAAATATGCTATGCTGACATCATTGGTTTCATGGGAAAATGTAAAAAATCAGTTGTAGCATTAATATATTCTATAAACAATGGTATATTCTCTTTTTTTTATCAACCCATACAGTGAAGATTTCATCTAGGTATCTGATAAATAGTTTGCATGAGGTCATAAAACTACTATTAAACAAAAATCTTCTTTCCCACATAATCATTATGATGTTGGCAAAAAGGGCCCCACAGGCAGAGCCCATTGCTACCCCCTTACTTTGCAGATAATACCACCCTTCAAACATAAAGAAGTTATTCTTTAATACAGTTTCCACTAGGCTCTTATATAAGTTGATTCTTTCTTGCAGAAGCCCCTTTTCAAACAGAAAGTAAGCAAACCATTCTAGTCTAATAGTATGTGAGATGACAGTAAAAAGGTCCTTTACATCAGTAGTGACAAAAGTGTAATTTGTTTTATACTCTAACCATTAATCAGTTGTAAAAAATGCCATGCGTCTTTACAAACATGGGTTTCTGGGAAAAACAGGTGTTTTAACTTTTCATCAAAAAATGTGGCTGTAGGGTGGGTAATTAAACCCCGTACATCAATTATTGGTTGCATGGGTGGGTTATGTATAAGTCTATGGATTTTTCAGAATCCCAAACAAAACAGGAACTGTAGGTGTAACCGTATTTAAATAATTATATTCATCTATGGTGATCTGTTTTTCAATGAACATACTGTTGAAGTCACCCCTTATTCATAGGTTCATAGGTAGGTACTAGGCTATCGGCCCTGGGGCCTATACAAGCCCAGCCAAAAAGGTACCCTGGCTTTTGCCACCCAAGAAAATTATTTTCCAGTGCCACTGTCGAGCAGAGCCACAGAGGTGATCCCTGGGGTGAATTTCCTATTTCCCATCCAATCATCAAGAGTTGTCTTAAAGAGTGCTAATGAGGAGCTTGTTTGATATAGATAGGTAGTTTGTTCCAGAGTATGGGAAGTCTTTGGGACAGGAATCTATCCCTCCAGCATGTTCTGTTTATTGTGGTGACAAAGTTTAGGTCCCTAGAGCATGTAGCTTGGAGGGATTGTGATTTCTTTAAGTGGAGCATGTCCAACAGCTCTGGGGTTGACATAGCTTTGTATGTTAGGCAGAGATCACCTCTGAGTAGGCAATATGCGACGGAGTAAAGCTGGAGTTTTTTGAGACGGTTCATGAGGGCATCTGTTTGAGGCCGGTAATCCTCTTTGTGAGGTATTTCTGCGGCCTTTCCAGTTGTTGTAGATGTCTTGTGAGGTACATACCAAAAGGGGCATTGTACTCTATAATGGGTCTAATGAGTGATGAGTAGAGGGGAACAATGACCTCTTTTTTTCTGGATGAGAAACCTTTTGTGATGAGGTGTGCCATGTAGAAGGATTTCCTGACTACTGTGGCGATGTGATTATCAAAGGAGAGACTACTGCCCACCTGTGTCCCAAGGTCTCTTATCACACATTCGGTGTTAAGTATACTACCACCTATGTTGTAGTTCATGGGTACAGAGTTTTTACCAAAGGGGATGACAATGCACTTTTTGGCACTGAGCTTGAGGCCATGGCTTTGACGCCAGGCATCTGTCTCAGTGAGGCCCTTTTGTAGGATGTCCACATCGTTAGGAGTTTCGATTATGGCTCCTAGTTTGCAGTCATCTGTGAACATCATTAGCCAAAGACCTTCTGTGTTAGCCTGTACTTCAGAGAAGTAGATACCAAACAGGAGAGGACCCAGGACTGAACCCTGTGGTACTTCACTTGTCACTTGTCTGAAGTCAGATTTGGAGTCTGCTACTTTCACAGTGTGGGTTCTGTCAGTGAGCCAGTTGGCAACCCATCTTGTGACAGGGATTTATAAATAGTTTAGTGAGTTTATCTATAATTCCTGAGCGGTGGATGGTGTCGAAAGCCTTGCCAAAATCTAGATAGGCTGTGTGAACCACTTTAACCTTGTCTACGGCTTTGGTGATTGCTTCAAAGAAGTCTATCAGGTTTAGGAACCATGATCTGCCTTTTACAAACTCAAACTGGGTGAGGTCCAGAGTTTGGAGATTACCAATGTCTTTGTTTATAAGTTCCATGATGATACGTTCCATGGCCTTGCAGACCAGACTCATCAGGCTAATGGGGCGGTAGTTCCCGGAGTCCATGGTGGCTCCCCCCTTGTGGAGTGTGATAACCGTCGATGTGTGTCATTCAGCAGGCCCAAAGCCTGAGGTGAGGCTATGATTGAAAATGGTACTTAGATGGGGTACCAGTTTGTTCTGTAGTTCATGTAGAATGCAGTCTGGGATGTTGCCTGGTCCCATGGATGCTGTATTCTTGGCTGTGGAGTGTGTGTTTTTTACCTGTGCAGCCGTGATTACAGGAGCTGTGCATTCTTCTAGTATAGAGATGGGTTCTTTAGGGGGTGAGAGGGGGGTAAAGTTAGCACTGAACCTATCTGCCAAGATGTTGGCAATATCAGTTGGGTCATTATATTTAGTGCCATTGTGCTGTAACCCAGAGCAGATCTGAGTGTTGCCATTGAGATTCTTGACATAGTTATAGAATGCTTTGTGGTTGTCTTTAGAATCAGTGGCGATTTTGTTTTTATAACTAGCTTTGGAGGATTTTATCAGGGATTACAGCTTCTTACTGAGGCTGACCAGGGAGCTCCTCCACTCACGGGATTTTACTCTCTTTTGCAACAGTTTCTTCCTTCTGTTGTGCAGTTTGTTTATGGCAGGGGACCACCAGATTGGCTTCCTTTTTTTGGAGGATAGCGTCTTGGTTCTGTTTGGGATAGCATAATCCATGCACTCATGTAAGTGCTTATAAAGTGCAATTGTGTAGGATTCAGTAGTTGTAACTGTATTGTCCATCTGCATGGGTATCATGAAGTTCACCACTTCTGTCTTAAGAAGCATGAAGTTGGCTTTGGAGAAATTTTTTACCGTGGTTTCCTTAATGAGGGGTGTGGGCAGGATGTAGATATCTAGGGTAATAGCTTATGGTAGGATCGGACCAATGAGGCGTTGACTTCGGGTGTGGAACACCGGTCACTCATGTTGGTAATAACTAGATCTAGGATATTGTTGCCCCTGGTGGGGGTATGGATAAGTTGATCCAGGGCATTGGAGTTTATTAATTCCAGAAAGCATTGAGCGAAGGAGTTGGAACATGAGTAGTTTTCCCAGCTAATGGTGGGGTAGTTGAAATCGCAAATTATTGGGGTGTTTGGCTGAACCCTAATATTTTCCAGTACATCAAGAAAAGAGGAGTGGGAATCCTGGGGCATGGTGGGTGATCTGTAGCAAGCTACAATTTGGATTGCAGTTTTGCCCAGAGTTAGTTGCACTTGGCTAACCTCGGCTGCAATATGCTTAGCAACTAGCCTGGAGGTGTGGATATCCTTAATGAATATGGACACATCTCTGCCTTTGGTGTTCCAGTCCAGGTTACTTGGCCGAAAAGTGTGGTACGAGTTATAGCCTGGTAGTGCAGGGGTGATCTCTGGAGCCTTGAACCAGGTCTCAGTCACTGCACAGATATCAATGTTCTCCATTTTAAGGAGTGCATTTTGAGATTTAGACTTCTAGCACTGAGTAGCATCACCCTCAGTTTTTGGTTGCCTGTTCCTCTTACTGTGGTGAATTTGTCATTTGAACCTTGCCTAAAAAAGGCACTATAGGGGCGGCAAGAACCTTAGCTAGTATCCAGAATCCCAGGGGTGACAGGTGCAGGCTATCTCTGGCAAAGCATTGTGGTCTGTCGACACTGTCATCCCAGGCAGACAGATACTGGATCCTTTTAGAATGGCACCAGAAGCTTAGCCAATTGTTGAAGTCAATCATTTTGTCCTTGTACTGCGGCATCATTCTGGGTGATGGCAGAATGCTACTCAGGGATAGGGTCATACCTGCCTGGGCTACAAGAGTCCAGGGTCATTCACACCAACATGGACAATGACAGAGTCATACTTGTACTTATGGAGTGACCTGAGTGCGTGGGTTATGTGGCGGATCCTGGCACCTGACAGGCAGCTGACAGTAACCTTCTCCTTGTTTAGCCTGGTGAGTGGGACATCAGTGTGCCTGACTATAGAGTCACCTATGATTAGTGTGTTGGGTAGATTGTTTTGCCTTATTGGCTGTGGTTGAGTGGCACGCTGAGTCTGTGGGCTATGTGTCATTTGGGTTGTGTAGGAGGGTGGAGGTTGCTTCCATTTCTGCTTTGGAGGTCTCTGTTGCTTTATCAGATTATTATTGAGAGCCTCCGTGAATGTTTTTGTGTTTCTATGTGTGGATTTTGGTGGAGTAGATTTAGAGAGATTATGTGATGAGTGTGGTGTGGTGCAAGTGTTTACATTCTCCTCTTGACTGTCAAGTTCAGTCTTGATTGGAGAGCTTTACCTCCAGTTAGGCTAGATAAGTGCATCTCTCACAGGTTGTAGTGTTGGGTGGTAGGAGGAGAGGGTTGTCTGTGTACATGAGGCAATTTCTATATTGCCCCAAGATGCCCAGATTCATCAGACAGACAGGAGAGAACACTGGGAGCTAACCCTTGGACATGCCTGAATAAAAAACTATTTTCCTCTAGATATGAGGAAAGTGAGTACAAGAGCTGTTTTTCTCTAAGCAAGTGAGGAAAGTAAGTACCAAAACTGTTTTCCTCTAGGTAATGAGGAAGGTTGAGTGATGTAGTAATTAGTAGGTTATTTAGTGCTTACAAATTCTGAACAAGTGCTGATCACGAATAAGCAAATTCAAGTGCTAAAACTAAAAATCTGTATCTGGACTAAACTAGTTACAGGAAAGGGGGGAAACAAGTGCAAATGTGGGCTTTTAAATCAGAAAGTTGAGAGAGATGGAAAAACTGCCCATACAGACAATAACTACAATTTCTGGGACAGAACCACTCCTTATGTGGTAGATAGGTTACCTAGTGCTTACCACTCCCACTGATAAGCTAGAAGGCTTCCCTCCAACACAGAAAGCTTTGGGGGGGGGGGCTCAGAAGCTTACATACAATCCTGGATACAGCAAATCTGAATCTGGACTACACTAGTTACAGGAATGGTGTATATATATATATATATATATATATATATATATATATATATACGGAAAAGTAGATAAAACAGCAGTAAAAACAATTCAAATGCAGTGCAAGCTAGCACACTTGAGTATGTAGCAATGTTAGACCAAACAGTTTAAAAAATGCAACTAAATTAAACATGACTAAAAACAAGTGCAGAAGGAGTCTATTAGGTAGAATGAGATAAAGAGATGGAACTGGGGAGAGTGTCCCAGATCAAATGTACAGTGGGGGCGGGCAACTGCAAAAGCCTCCAAATTTAAACAACAACACGGGAATAGGGAGGGTAGGTATGGGAAAACCAACACCTTCAGCAGAGATCTGAAAAACTATATAATGAAGCAAAAATAACAGTGCACAACTCTGAAGTTAGCCAGCAATCATATAAAATTAGTCAAACAACAATTACCAGTACACAACTCTGAAGTGCCAGAAAAATATACTCAGCTCTGTATATCTCCAGATAGTTTGAAGAACACTCTGTCAGGACACAGGAAGGCTCCAGCAAAGATATTACAAGCTATATTTACTTCCTCAAGGGAGGCTACATTATATTTATTTTCAGTTAACATTTCATTAATTCTGTTCACATAAGCATTTTTACCCATTACCACCATTCCACCTCCCCTTATCAGGTTCATGACCCTTAAGTTGCCCTGTTTCATTTCTGTTAACATTTTTCTTTCCACAGTTGTTATATTACTAATAATTCCTTCATTTTTAATCATACATTTACTATTCAAACTTAATGAGTTACAGATGTCAAGCTTGTATCATTTTTCAAATAATTGTAGGGTCAGGTGGACAGACGGGTTGTAAGTACTGGAAATTCTAAGACTTGTCATAACTGTTGATATTTCATTAATCAAAATATTAAAGTTCAGTTTTCTTACATATTCCTTCAAATCCATTAATACATAACTCTAACCAGCTTTCTTTGTAGGTACAAAAGTTAAACCTTTAGCAAACAGGTCACCATGTCTTGTGTCAATAGGATAATCAGAAAAATTAAATACTTTAAAGTCACCTTGTGAGTCAGTAATTATTTTACATGAAAAAGAAGTCAAACTAGCAGAAATGTCCCTTTGGTTTAGTTCAAATTCTTGGTTTTGCGTCCAGGTTTCTGCCATCTCAGATGACTCTGGTAGGGGGTTGTGGTCTATATTATAACATCTACAAAGATCGAATGTTATAATATCGAACCCTAAACACCGAAATCCACAAACATCGAACTATTCCGGGAAACATACACACAACACAAACACACACAAAAAACAGCAATCCACACATATACACTTAAAATCCTACACCTAAACCTAAACTAAACTTTACATACACTACTAGCTATCCACTTACCTTAACCCGACCCTAACCCTAAGGTCCGTCACTATTGCACACTCACCTCACCCGCGCCCTAACCCTAACTCACCTAACCCACCCATAACCCTAACCTACACACAACCGCACACTTACCTGACCCGTGCCCTAACCCTAACTCACCTAACCCACCCCTAACCCTAACCTACACACAATCGCACACTTACCTGACCCGCACCCTAACACTAACGTCCACACAACCGCACACTTACTTGACCCGCTCCCTAACCCTAACTCACCTAACTCGCCCCTTAACCTACACACAATTGCATACTTACCTGAACCCAAACCGTAACGCTCCAACATATCGAATACTGAAAACAATGAAGCCACAGCAATGGCCCACCGAATTTTTTCCCTGGGAAAGAATTCAGTGTCCTGCACCTTCGCTGTTTTCAGCGTTCAACATTACAGGTTCGATATTATAACATTCGATCTTTGTAAGATTCGATGCTATAATATAGACCTGGGGGTTGAGAGTGAATTCCTGTATTGCCATTGATTGTTCTGATGTTTCTCCCTGATTCTTTCAGAACATCAGAGGGGGAATACTCTAAAGGGTCAGCAGGATAGTGGATATTGTTATTCTTGTTGCCCCCATTCCACTGTACTTGTTCATGTTCCCCTGCATAGTCATTAGTGGGTGGCGGGGTATTAAAATAAATTATTTATGCAAACTATTACACTGCCAACTATGGCTTTGGATAATAAGTCTAGATTCAGGAATCACATGTCCCAGCTGCATGGAAAAAAATCTTGCATCATCCCACTTCACAAGAATGGTAGCTCCAATTATATAACCAACTTCAGACTCATTGCCATTCTCTCCTCTCTTTCAAAAATTCTTGAAAAATATATTGATAATTAATTAATGACTAATTTGCAAGCAAATAATCTCCTTATCCCCACCTAACATGATTTCAGACCAAGACATAGCACTTCCACAGCTGTCCTAAACTTCGCCTGCACTGTTAACATAGCCAGAGACAAAAGTCTTCTGATTTCTGCCATGTTTCTGGTTCTGTCCAAGGCCTTCAGTCCTGTTTACCATAGCCCTCTTCTAAAACAACTCTCTTCACTTGGCCTATCAAAAATGTCCACCAACTATTTCTACAGTTATCTTTCCAATAGACTCCAGTTCGCTAAATGGATTAAATCCTACTCATCCTTCCTACCCATCAGAACAGGTGCTCCTCAAGGTTCCATACGAGGGCCAGCACTTTGGTTCCACACAAAGGCCACTGCTTTGGTTCCAAACAAGGGCCAGTGCTTTTCAACACATTTATCAACAGTCTATACTCTGCCAAATGTCAGACATTCCTCATGCAATATACTGATGGCTCCAGATTAACTTGTTGTGTGAGTAATCCAGTTACTCTACAACACCTCACCCAAAAGTCAAAGCTGGCTCAATGACTCCCAGCTTTTACTCAATCCACAAAAAAAGACAAAGCTGTTTTTATTCCTCCCAAAAATGCTTACACACCTCAAACAAAATTTATCAATAACAGCCTCTGATAACACTCCTATAGAAGCCAAGCTACTAGGCTTGACAATTGATGATAAACTGAAATTTGACTTACATATACAACAAGTTATCAAAAAAATGACAAAAAATAGGGAGACCCTACAGAACAAAAAACTACTTAACTGATTCATCCAGGAAGCTCCTGGCCTCCACCCACCTACTCTCCACTTACTATATGGATCCCTAGTACTGCTTAACCTTAAAGCCTCCATCCAAAATAAACTAAACCAGTGCTTGAATAAAATAGCAGAAAAATTGTCACTAACTCATCAAACAAAACCAATCATGGCTTAGCCTAAAACAGTTTGATTGGCTTGAATTACCCAGACAACTCACTTACACACAACTACTTCTAGTCCAAATTACCCAAGCAACTCACTTATACACAGCTACTCCTAATCCACAAATTAATATACAAACCAGAACAAGCAAAACACTACTAGGTGCATTGCACACATACACCCTTGCTAGGCCACTTTGATCTGAAAACTAAATGAACATCACTACCAACAGACCACACCTGTCAGCAGGAACCTATCTCTATTCTAGCCATGTAGCCCACTTCTGAAACTCTATCCCCTTATCCCTTAAACTAGCAACCTTTTAATTTCAAGACCAAGCTAAAAAAATATCTAACTGACAGCTGCTGTACCTGCACAACCCTCAAAACCAATGCATGACCACCTACAAAGTATAACTATGCCTCTCTCACTCTGAATACACTAACACCTCCATATCTTAGCTGCTCCAGTGACATACAGGGATAATGCCCTGACTAAGACACAGGTGACTTGGGTTCAATTAACATCTTGGGTGACTGATGGAGCAGCAGGGAGGGGCGGATGTGCCCACCCCAGGGTGGTGTACTTGGGCATCTCTCGACAATGATACCTAGTGGAAGCTGAGAAGTTGTAAGAGGATGCATGGTCCAAATCGGTAGCAGTGGGCCTTGCTGCCCTGCTGCAGAGGCAGAGTGATACTCCACATGCCCACATTGCATGTCTACCCTCAGTAATACCATAAGTCACAAAAGGGAGGGGGAGAAACAGGATATGCCAAAGTAAGAATCCCCCCCCCCCCCGGATAGAAGCTCAGATGTGCTCAGCCCCACTGCCTTCAGTCCATGATCAGCCGCATCAATTACCATCGTAAGTCTGGTGAGGGCATGGAGTATCCAGAAGGCCCAGTGTGAATGGGGCACAAGGTTCGGGCCACTAACAATGATGTGCAAGAAGAGAGAAGAAAAAAAAAAACACCTCCATATTTTAGCAGGTAGTAATGGCATAACATCGGTAGAAGCTTTCACTTTAATGATACCATACTACTAATGTATGCTCTTCTACTCTTCAGCTGACACTTTCCACTATTTAATTTTCTGTATAATGTCCTTTCATAACATTATCATATTTGTAATAATAACTCTTCCTCCATGCCCTTAATTTTCTCTTCTGTTCATTACTCCTCCCCATCTCATTCTATGTCTCTGTCTATTTTGGTGACACAACACTCTGTTATTTCTCACTTCCATGTATTATTTCAAATATAGTCAATACTTTGAATAGCTATATATTAATTTATTTAATATAGGCTATCCACGTCTAAAAAGTGTCTTGCTACTTGCAGTACATATTGTATTCTTGATCTAAATTTATCCTAGTAATATTCTATAAATGTATTTCGATCCATTTGTAATAGTATCTGTTGTGGGGATTTTCCACTTGTGTATAATTATTTAGTTACTGTTAAATGTTTATATGTTTGTTTTTCTGGAGCCTTTCTCTCCAACTCCATGTCAAAAGACAAATAAATAAATATCCTTGTTGCATCTTTTATTCCTTTATTCTACAAGTGTGTGACACACAATTATTATGTGTTTCCCTGAAAGTGTCTCTGATTGTTACTGTAGCTCAACATTTGAATGATGTGTCTTTAACTTTATAGTTGATGAAGGTTGTGGGGTCTGCTCCCTTAGGCACTCCATGTTTTTTTTTCTCATTCATTGCGTGTTTGACACACAATTACTTGTGTTCCCCTAAAGATTAACCATTGCTGCAGTGCAGCAGATAACTAAAGTGCTTTTGTCAATAAATGCAATGACTGTTGTGGGTTCAAATCCCATAGTGGCTGCATGTTTTTTAGCCTTTCATTGTGTAAGCGTGGGTGTCACACATAAGCCATACACTTGCACAATGAAAGACTAAAAAAGTCAGCAAGATGGTAAATGTGTACTACAAATACTGTGTACTTCCCTAAAGATTTCACTCTGATCGCTGCTGTAGCTAAGCATACAGAGGAAGTACCTTTGACAGTACAGGAAATGAAAGTTATGAGTTCAACTCTCATAGGGGTTGCACATAGGCATATCGTCGTTACAGTAGGATGGTTATTTCTTGATCTTTGCATTACAGTACAGGTAAAGTGGTCAAAATCTGATGATGGTGTACCTGCATTTTTTCAATGTAATTTTGTCTCTCCCACCATTTAGTTTCTACTGCATAATTTTTTTCCTGTTCAGTTATTTTACATTTATAGGCAGCAGCATTCAGCCCAACACCCCTGTCACCATACAGATTTGTTGCAACCCCACTAGTGGCTACTACACCATTGACAGAAACATAACAGCTAGTGGTGTCCACAGCTACTGTACTCCCCCACTGTTTCCTCTGTGCTTTAGTTGCTCACTTCATTGTCTTCCACATCTCTGATTGTCTCACTGCCTCCTCTCAAAGTCTTTTCTGTAATATATGCTTGTGTGTTTGTGTGCCCCTTTGACATAATCTAACCCTCCAACCTTCATTTTAGTCCCCTTCCTACCTTCCACATGTTATAGTATCTGCTGTATAGATGCACACACACACACACACACACACACACATATATATATATATATATATATATAGATATATAGATATATACATACATACACACAGACACACACATACATATATTTCATTGGATACCATTGGATCAAAAAACAGAACAGCACACAAGCCTCATAGTTCTTTATGGTTGCCACATAGCATCTGTTTCATACCTCAGAGCACCACTGAGTATGTGCACAATGGATGAGCACTGCTGCTGTTTGTATTTCCCTACAGCTACACCATACTCCTGCTCACTCTTCCTGCATTTTGTTCTGCAGCCTCAAGCAGGATATTTAATGAGTTGTTCATTGCCTCACTGCCCACACTTACCTAACTGCACTCATTGCAGTCTGGCTCAACACACACAAAGAAACCCAGGAGGGCTAGCCATGATCACAGCAGCACTGTTTCTGAATCCCAGAGATAGTTTTAAAATTACACTCTGTATATGAAAAGTGCTCTAGAGATTTTAAAATGTACTGACATCATACTAAATGTCATTGTGATGATATGGGCAAGTGCCACCATAGGCAGCTGGAGTTTTGTAAAGAATGATATGTCCTTTGAAGATTAAACTGATTTATACAAGATGCTTATGTTACAAATGTATTAGATCTATATGCCATTTGTATATCAAACTGATTTTGTACAGGTGCTTGTGCCGAAAATGTATTTGTGAGCTTTACCCGTGTTGAAATATATAAACAGTGCACCTGCTGAAATGAAGAGAAATGTACATGTATTATTGCAGCTGAATTAAATAGAGGATACTGGCACAGCAGAGGTTAACTTTAAGAAAAGTAAGTGAAATGTAAATGAGCTGTTAAACCATTAAAAGGCACCCCACAGATGCTGAGTAGGACCAGAGATGCTAGGTCTGGGGAACAGAATTTGTCCATTAGCTCAGTGAAAAGCAGGGAGGCCCCAGGCACTGCCATAACCATTTGGATGTGTATTGAGACCGTCTTTGCTAATTTCCTGTCTCAGCTTCACAGGGGAATTCTGTGAGAACCTAGAGTCAGGTGACCAGATGAGTTCATTCTGCCAGCCCTCCTGGAAATTATATTTTAGATATTACAAAGAGAAATCTTAGAGTATTGAGTATTCTTTTTGGGAAGCCTGACTAAAAAGACCCTCATCCACAGTATTTTGCCTTGCAGTAGTAAATAACTTAACTAGGAAACAGTAAAATTCTCTTACATTCAGTCGGGAATATAGTGAATCTTAGTTTAGATATTGTTTTTCCTTATTTGTCCGAGTCTGTCCATCAATGTTCTTATCAATATTTCCTGTGATCAGAACTCTGTGGTTTACTGTGAATATATATTCAGTATTTTCATGTACTTTTATTATTTATTATTAAATATATTTAAAACTTTTATTGTGACTCGTCCTTGTAGAAAGTATCTAACCTTGGAAACTACTTATATTTATTTGGTGACACTGTGTGGACCACTCCTACTACCATTTGTATTAGTATTAATATTACACAGAAACTGGATACCCTTTTAAGAGCCTTATAGTAATTGACTGGTGGCAGTGATAACTACCTTATAGTCTAGGCAAAGTTGGTAGAGCGGGTAATCTGTGCCAACCTTTCCCAGGTGTGTGTGAGTGAAAATTAAATCTTAAAGCATGCTGTTTGTCAGCTACTTGAGGCAGGGACACAAAGCACTGGGTTTACAGAGAGGGTGCTAGAGGATTTGGCTTGGATACTTGGCTGAGGACCTAACCCTACAGCTGTACCAGTGGGGAGTCATACTGGGGACCTGGAGGGAGACAGATATAGAGACATCAAGACCCTAGGCTGATTGTGGTCCCTATGTGTTCTTAAGGGGAATTGTACTTGATGCAGAGAGGTCTGCATCTAGAAATACTGAGTGTATCCATTTGTATTCCATGTGCACATCCTTCTCCAGTGTCAGTCATGAAGATTCAGGCTCCTTTATTAATGGCCTAGCATAGGAATGGCACATATTGGTGGCCATCACATATTGGTAGCAGTGGTGGGCATCACAGTTGTCAATAATACTGATATAATTATGTTACCATGATCACCGTGTTATAATTTTACCAGTTTACCTACCTTCAGTCAAGTCATTCTGTAAGTAGATATAGTTTAATGATTTGTTACACTGAGAAGCATAATTTTAAAATGCTTAAAGAAAAAAAGGACAAAAGGAACATCTTTTAGTTCCCTATGCCCCGTTACTTAATAGATACCAGATCTGTGGTCACACAGCAGTGGAGCATGTAAAAAGACAAACTGCAGTGCAATGCCAGATCACGTAATACAAGACCATGCAGATCTGAAAAAACATAATCAAAGAAAATCATAAAAAACAGCTCACAGAAATGATACTCACCAGAGTGTAGGACTAACTATTTTATCTCATTCCATTTAGACTAAGTGGCAGTGATACATAACAAAGAAGAATTTATCTTGGGCTTGATCTTTTGTATGTGGTAATTGAAATGTTTGCATAATTTACATTTTTACTGACTACTTTCTGTTTGTATTTTTAACTCATATTATATGCTACTCGTAATTGTTTATTCACTCAAGCTGTGCCTGCTAATGGTGTGTCATGATCAGCATACTACCCCAGTAAACAAATACAAACAAAATAACAAAAGTAAAATAAAATGCATATTGCTGTATCTATTACAGTTATATTTCTCAAACATTATTTAAAAATGAAGTCATGACACATATTTGTGGAATAAGAACATTTTATTAATCAAGAGAAAAAACTGTGTAGATTGCTCTTTGTTAAGACAAAATAAGATACCACATACTAAAGTTTAATTTGGATCCCTATTGAAATGTCAGCTGAGAGGTGAAAAGCTGATAAAAAAAAGAATAAAAAAAACAAGGGAGAACAGCGAATCTCAAAAATCATTCTTCTCCTTTAACTTTCTTTTTTGCAAGGGAAGCCCTTCCGCCGCTCCCCCAAACTTATACATACCAACTTGGACACTGCCATATCTCGGAAAAAAGGGAATACTCAGAAAAATAGCATCTTGGACTTAGTATATATAAGTCCATTCTGTCGGCCATTCATTCTTTCACTCTAGTGGGTCTCAATATTCAAATGGTTACTGTTAAATTTTTTTTGAGAGTCAATGATCAGACAAAACCCGATTTAGGGAAGTCTTCCATTGGTACAAAGGCCATATTTTTCTGATGTGCATTTGGATAAAATGCACATTCATTGAAAAAGATTATTGCAGTTTCTCATGCAAGTAAGTATAGGAACATTGACAACAGTTATTTAAATTCAGAGGCGGAGCTACAGAAGCCTCCTGACTGGCAGGGGGGCATAAGAGATTTGTCTGTCACAGAAAAAGATGAACTATTAAAAAGCAATCTAATCCCTCTTTTCTGCACTATACTCACTATTTATAAAGCAGTTTTCAGTGGAGTAGCATGGGATCTGAGAAACTGTCCATAGCATAGGACCTGAGAAACTGTTCATTTCTTTATCATGTTCAAAAAGACCCACAGAAGTATTTTATAACTACATGTGCAGGTATTAAAGCCACAGTAATAAGCGCTCACCACCTGCTGTTCATAAAATATAGAAGATTGTGAGCAGGTTTGTAATTCTAACTGCTTTATTATGTGTTTGAAACATGAATGCCAAGAAGTTTACCTTGAGAACAAAGCTCGAGAGGCAAATCTTTGCATCCATTTCAAGAGCACACAATACAGGCTTACAATCAAATATCCAATCACAATTCTTTGTATTGCATAAAGCTTTATCTGCTCCAAGTACTGCTATAGTAAAATGGAGAAAACACCATGAAGTGTTTTGCTGCGTTTCATTGTTGGTAAAGCTCTTAGCAAGTGCTGCCAAAAGGACAGCAATACACATCAGGAACAAGCAATATTTTGTGAGAAAGTTACGGATATACTGGAGACACAGCAGACAGAAACAAAGCTGTTCTTCAAGTTTTGTCATTGTGGTTTGCTGGTTGGCACTATCATTTGTGAATGACCAGTGTGAGACCCATTCTTAAAGAGTTTAGGGGTGTGCTTAAGAATTGTTAAGATCTGGTCTACTATAGCACCTAACTAGTTTGTCTTTTGCCAGTATTGCATTGTCATCAAACTGCTCTACCCTCTACATAAATATTATGAAAGAGCAGTAGATAAGCTATTCGTTCCTCAAAGCTGACTTGAAGACCCTGCATCTTTTCCTGTATTCTGGAATGTCACACACTGTTCTCAAGGGTAGTGACTGACATTCTTGATAGCCATTCATCAGTCTTAATGCAGATATGAAGGAGAATCTTGAGCAGGAGAACTAACGCATAGGAACCACCATTGTCATAGCTTAAAGCAATTAAACTGGCTTGAACTGCACAACTACCTGACATATTCACAACTAACTGCAGCGCACAAACTCTTTCATCATCCAGAAAAATGCCCTGCATTAAAAAACATATTACTCCCCTACTGTCCAGCAAAGGACATCTGTTCTAGTAACAAATTCTTACTACTCACAAATAAGGCAAATAATGTTCCAAGAAACCTGCTCTACTCCCAGTAAATTGCTAAACTCTGGAATAGTAGCCATACACAAATAAAACTCTCTGGCAAACTCAATAGTTTTAAACACCTGCTTAAACAAGATCTTAACCAGTCCTGGTCCTGCACATGGCCATCACCAGGTTATGATTGTGCTCACCGTATGATACTCTCCAAATACTCTCCTTAAACAGAGTACTCTCAACCTCTCACTGAAATGACAAAACAATTTTTATACATCACTGCTGCCTGTACAATCCACTAAGTTGCACATGGACTTTCTATTTAGTAACTTCTACCCCTGTAAAATCTTAGAATGAAGTGTAACTACTGTTTTGTGTATAAATATAAACAGAAATGTAACTACTTTGTATTTAACTGGAACTAAGTGTAATGCAATGTAAATAAATGGAGTTTTTCTCCTCAGGCCTTTGCTGAAAATGGGTATTACCCAGTTGGACTTTCCTGGTAAACAAAGATAAATAAATAAACTCCTTAACACATTTAATCATGAACAGCAGGAGACCAATTAATACCTTTGCTACTTGAGATCTTCTAAGCCAGGAAACAACATTTTCTAGTGGAAACACAATTAGCCTTATAAAAAATGTAAAATAAGATAGCCCCTTTCACAGACAATGGGATATACACTGATGTTAGCATCAAAGGTCTGTCTGCAGATGTTGATTTTACACTTCAGATATATGAAAGAAAAACTGTATTTTGTTTGCCAAGAAAATACTAATGCTATACTCAAAATAAGGGTTATATTTCTATAAGTGTATGATATAAATCCAAGATATCAACGAGGGAATTGTTCACCTGCTCAATAACTCTCCAATAATGAATGACAAAAGGGGATACCATACAGCTGTTCTGCGATATTGATGAATCTATGCAAATTATGCATATAATAATTTTATAATATTTCAAAACAATATTAATCTACAAAATAATTTCTGTTAGATGACAAGTTATCAGTGACAACATTGTGTGCCTTAATGTTTTACATAAGATGGCACCATTTGTTCAAATAGCATACATGAAATTAATGTAGTTATGAAAATATAGGTAATAGTCATAACTGCTTTACCAAACCAGTATTTATATCTCAAAATGTCTTCACATGGGGGGGGGGGGGCTTGGCTGACATTAGCCAAGATGGAAGCATGATTATGAGTCTCCGAACACCTGAACAAGTTAACCTGTCATTTTCTTGGTTTATTTTCTTCATACTTTACCAAAGTGTCCTATGCAGTTGCTGAAGCTCTGGACCACATTTTGCCACAGGACTGATTTAAAAAGCATCTCCATATGAGTGAATGCTCATATTTTTTGAGAGCCTTGTCGATTGAGGCCTTAGAGATGGAGGCCTATCATCTGTTGACAATGCAGCACAAGAAAGAGGAGGTACTTCTGGTGGCAGACCTACAATCTGTAAAACAAGAACTCTTCAGCTTGAAAATGTAGATTCATAAACTACAGACTGAGGTGGTGGACCTTAAGCAACAGTCCCTATCACTGAGGAACAAAACTGATAACTTAGAAATCTGCTCACAGAGAGTGAATCTATGACTCAAAGGTGTACCTGCCAATATCAATACCTCTGCTCTTTCTTCAAGCATATTTTTGCCAACGTTGCATGGATTCCAAGCTATCTGAATGTAGAAAGTGAAAAAGTGCACCAGGTAGGGAGGAGTCATGCTGACCCTCTGACTCATGCCACACTTTGATGGCTCTAATCATAGTGAGAACAATGCCTGGCTAATGCAATACAGTCAGAAACACAGTGGATCACAATGCACAAAATCACATCTAGTCTTCATGGTATACTACTCACAGCTCTTATATACTATGAAGAGGCAGATGGTACAGTGAGTAAGGACCTTGCAGGCAATGGTTACAAAACTACTATTATGTACCCAGTGCTTTTGCTGGGAGAAAAGGATGGGATATGACTATATTTTTAAACTGTCCCAGAACAACTCTTATAGCATCTTCTTGTCTCATATCAGCTAGTCAGGGCACCTGTCTAGGCATAGGTGCATTTCATACCTAAGGGGAAATTCCTCTAGCCCCAGTTTATAGGATATCCCTGGCAAATAATGGGGATGGGGATCCCAGCTGGCAGGTGCAGTAAGCACAGACAGAGGTTCTGTAACAAACATTTTACTAGCAACTAGGGAGGGTTTGAAATTTTTGTCATGTAATGCAGATGGCTGTTCTCATCCTATTAGGAGGTCATGGATCTTCCAAAGCATATGGAAAACTAATGTGCATGTGGTCTATTTACAGGAAACAAAGCTAAAGGTAAGGGAGGCTACTAAATTTTGCTCCAGTTATTTCAGATTTTCACTAATGGCAAACCTGGGGGGGGGGGTGGCAGAAAGGGGTAGTAATCCTGGTTTGGCACTCACTAACAATACATACCACTAGGACATTTAAACTTGCTATCTGCATATGACTAATTTGGAACATTATAGAAGATAATCATGGGATTATAGGTACAATCTACGCACCTAACACATACGATTTTAAACTCTTCACAACCTAGTCAGGCATGACAGCCCATGTGGAATCATGCATCTTGGCAGGGAATTTTAATTTGGCACTTAGTGAAAGCCTAGATTACCTCTATAGTACGGTAGAGTCACACAAGAAATGTTAGAAATCCTTGCAAGAATGACTTAATTGGTCAGATTTGTCTGTTCACTGTTACAAACTAAATCCAGAAACCATAGAACTGACTTTATCTAGGAATCTATTTATCCAAGGCAGCAATGTAAGTCATTGTTTGGTACCAGAGGACCTGCAGGATAGAATTCATTCACCCACTCTTCATGCAATTTACTTGTCCAACCATGCACCAATTTCTGTCATTACAAACAATGGTGGGGGGATAAGAATATGAAAGGATGAAGATGGGCACATTACAAGTACAGGTCCCAGAAAGACTAGATAAAATTGAGATCAGTTATATTAGATGTTATTGATTAAAATGGAGAAAAGGGCAAGATTAATGCTAGGGACTGGTGGGAGGGGAGTAAACTGGTATATAGAGAAGACCGAGTAGAAACTGAGGAGTTTAGGAAAAGACAAAAAGGACACGGTATTGAGATCAGCTGTTAGAGATGAAGGAGATCCAGATTCAAATCATCACCAATGACAGCCTCCCAACTTTTTTTAAGAAGGGAACCCTGTTACCTATTAAACTACAGATGCCTGAAACCTCCAAGCTTGAAGCTGAGCTTATGAAGAAAGGATAATTTTAGTGTCTTAAGAGAGAAGGCGATCCCAGATACATTGCATGGCTTTTCATGCCATGGCCCCCCAAAAGTAGTATGTCTAGTATTAAGAACCACCTACTGTAGGTAATGCATAGCCAGATGATTCTGATGTGAAGAATGCCTACTTTTAACTAATTTTAACTTCCTGTACTCTCAGAGCTCATTTAAAGATTCTCCATATGGGCTTTTGCAGTGGCATGGCAATGCTCCCAAGAGTGGATGAGTGGACTGCATTGATTGGACCACCCAATCTCTTTTATGGAGGTAACACAGGCAGTTAGGCTGAAACTGAACAAAGCACATGGCCCTGGCAGGTTTCCACCCAAACTGTACAAATGGGGTGGTATACATCTAGCACCTCATCTGGCCCAACTTTACAATAATCCCTACAACTTTGGCAATCGTAAGGAGTCTCCTAATCAGTCCATCATCACACTGATTCCAAAAAGTAGAGAGCTTGCCCCTTCCATGTTGGACTTCATGCCTATCTCCCTTATCAATTTGAATATAAAAATAGTTGCTGAAATACTAGCATGTAGACTTGACAACTTGCTTCCTAGGCTTTATTCAGCCAAGCTAAAACTGATTCATGCAAGTGAGGTCAATCATGGACAACTGGTGGGAGTTAAAGATAATTATTATATATTTATTTATTGACATTTGTTAACCGGGATAGTCCAACTGGGTTACATAACCCATTTTCAGTGGAGACCGGGGAGAAAAGCTCTGCAACTTAATATATAGATTAAAATACAAATATAGATATTTAGGTGGATTCTATTTGAGTTACATAATATACAGCAAGGTACAACTGTTGTTGTATTTACAAGATCTTAATAAGGCTTATTAACCATTATACAATGAAATATAAGACTATGCAGGGATTGACAAGATTTTACAAGTCACTGTAAAACTTTACAAGACTCAGCAATAGTATAAAGATTATACACAACTGTGTAAGACTCTAAAATGACTATCCTAGACTGTACAAGAATATACAAGGTTGTACAAGAGTTCATCAGGACTGTAAAAGATTCTTCTAGACTCAGTGAAACTCATCAAGATTCTACAAGATTCAAACAGATAAAACATGCTGTTCTTAGAGAAGAGCTGTGGCAAAGACTTGATTGTGAGACTCATGTAGTTGGAAGTTATGTTGAAATATACATGAGAAAGGAGTGCTCTAAGGAGGAACTGGTATTGTTCTGATTGATATATCCAAAGCATTTTAAAGATTTTTTTTTACTTGAAACCTTAGTGGCAAGAGGTATTGGGGAATTTTCCTAGGTTAGCTGAAGCACTTACATACACTCCCAACCTTTTGGGTATTAGTTAACGGGAGCCTATCTGAGATAAGATTTATACAGCAGAGAACCAGACAAGGTTGTACCCTGTCTTTGGGTATTAGTTAACGGGGGCCTATCTGAGATAGGATTTATACAGCAAGGAACTAGACAAGGTTGTACCCTGTCTTTGGGCCTCTTCTTGCTAGTGATAGAGGAACTGGCCCACACAGTCAGGTGACACCTTATTGAGTATTTTCACTCTCAGGGGATAGGAGCATTTTTTTATCTCTTTGCAGATGGTTGCCTGTTGGGAGCACTAATATATCCCCTCATCCTTCCTGTGGTGTTGGATATTTTCCATGTGTTTGGAGCCAAATCAGGCCTCAAATGTAACACACAGAGGTCAAAATGGTTTAGTATTGATGATGAGGAACTTAAGATGGACTCTCTTGCAATCTCACTTGCTAGAAAACCCAAATACCTGGGCTTACAGATAGGCACAAGCTGGTTTAATACCACTGACATTAATTTAGCTCCACTTATAAAGAAGTTGACAGTAGATTTTCCTGAATAAATTAAAACTTATTCTACTCCATATCAGGAAGGATACAGGTGCTGAATACCATGATAATGCCCCACATATTTACATGTTCTTTGGAATATTCCAGTTCCAGCACAATACCATATGCTTACACAGCTGCAGGATATCTCAAACTCATGTACATAGAAACCAGTGCAGGGAAGGTTTCCAAATCAGCTGGCTTATATCCCCAAAGCTTATTGAGGCTGGGGATTTCTGCATTTATCCAGCTATGCATTAGCTTTTAAGTTATCCCAAAAATTGTGTTGCTATGGTAGGGAGTGGATGCCCCAAATACCATGGTTAGAGGGCACTTGCAACTGAGGAAGTATACACCCCTCTCTGTGGAGTTAACATGGTAGAGATTTACTTGGAGCTGTTGAAGCTCAAAGATTTGCATTGGGGAATATAAGAATTGATAATACTGTACTGTTCCGTAATTAGCTAGCAACACTGTAATGAGACTGAGAACGAAAGTCTTTATTTGTTAATTATCAGAACTCATGCTGAACAGGTGCCAGTCTTTACTTTTTGGGCCAAGTCTTTTGTACTTTTCAGAATGAATTCTCCAAACACTGTAGTTCATTTAATAAGGCTTTATTAGATGCTTACAGTATCCAAATAATGTCTTCATTAACAGTGCTGATAAACAATTAGTGTTCAAAGTTACTGAACATCATATTCTGATTGTCCTGAGCAATGTAAATTAATATAGTCTTTATTTGTCCTATCTTCTGTACTCAGGCTCGAGTGTCTTTCTTTTCTGTAATTACAGGTCGAACGACCTAACTAACCTTTAACTAAACGACTATCCTGAACACAGCATATTATATTGCTTCAGTCCAGTAATTTTCCTTATTTACTCCTTCTAACCTTGGTCTCAGGCTTTGTCTCATGTATGCTTTATCTGACATTCCATTAAGGAACATTCTGTAGCTGGCAATATTGTATGTTTCCCATGAGAAAAGAACATTTTGTATTTCTGTATTTTTTACACACTTTATGGTTATCTTTTCTTTCTAATACATTTTCTCTCATGCTTGACCAGCAAGGATATTTTTCTTTCTGCTTAACTGTCGTTTATGCATAAATGAAACACAATTTATTTTACCCTTTAGCCTGTCTAATGTCTAATAGCTACTTTAAAATGGAAGTCCTTAATCTAACAGTTGCCCCTGAGATCCCTGATAAAAGTCTACAGGGGCATACTTCTGTAGTTACCTTACATTTGTATTGCTAACTACTGTATACAGCTTTATGCTACCTGACTCATAATTTGAAAATTAAAAAAAAGTTATTTGATAAACCTGCAATTTTAATTTTGACCACTAGGTGTCACTTGAGCATTTATGGCCTGTTTCGATTGAAGTCTCTTAACTTTATGATTTGATTTTTATATTACCTAGATTCATCGTCTTTAGAGTCTTTAAGTCTAAGTTTTGATGTATGAGTGATATATTTAAAACCTGTACATTATTCTGAAAATTAATGTCTTTTAATTCTGTGGCTTTTAAAGATGATTAACCTGTCTTTAAGTTAGACAGAGTACGAACTGTTAACCCTGCCTATTTTTCTTTTAAATCTATGTATGCTGTAATGGTAAAGTTACATTGTTTGTTACCTATGTTTTTTACCTTATGAACTGGTGCTTTAGTGTACAATGATGTATTTTTCTTATAGCAAATGAAACCTTTTCCTGTTGTTTATAGATTTACATCTTTAAACATTGTACTGTTCTTTGTATTGTATAGCCTATCAAGCATGATGGCTATTTTCTGAAGACTAATTGAAATCTAAAAAGATAACTTCATAAGTGGTCTTGAAGCATAATTACCATATCTTGCATTAACTTATGTCTATTAATTTTTATTTAAATTTGCTCTACAATGCTACTTACCTTTTTAACTTTTATGAATATTTATGAGCTATAATAGTTTACTAAAACCTATACTTTCTGTATTTCAAGTCTATACCTTTGCATTGTCTATTAGTGTCCTTTCAAGTTTCTAATATACAATAATTATGTAAAGTGCACTGTAACTTGTAAATGTGCACTATAATCTATAAACTAATTAAATTAAGCCTGCCCTGTTATACCTTGAGTGCACTGAATAACTATTACTACATATTCTTTAGATAACTTATCTTAATAGTTTACTAAACTTATGCTTTCTGTATTTCAGGACTATACCTTTGCATTTTATGTTAGTGTCTTTTTTTAACTTTCTAACCAATGTACAATAATTATGCATGTTAATCACCATGTAAATCAACATCTCACCCACACCCCCGCAAAGGTAACCACCTTGAAAAACCTCTCCAAAGCTGACTTTGGGCTCCTAAAAACAGAGGTGGCTAACTTCACGGCACCCACACCAATGGAAAATAGCTGCATGACTGTCGAATCATACATCAATGCACTGCACAAACATGTACATAAATGCATGGAACTAGCCATACCCAACAGAACTAAGACGCTCTCCTCCAAAAAAGGAAGCCAATCTGTGGTCCCCTGCCATCAATAAACTCTATAACAGAAGGAAGAAACTGTTGCAGAAAAAGGTGAAGTCCCAAGACTGGAAAAAACTCCCTTATTGGCAGCGACAAAAAGTTGAGATCCCTCATCAAATCCTCTAAAGCCAGCTATGAAGTCAGAATTGTGGCAGACACTAAAAACAATCACAAAGCCTTCTATAATTATATCAAGAACCTCCACGACAATACCCAGATTTGCTCTGAGTTACTGCACAATGCTACCTCCTATACTGAGCCAACAGATATTGCCAACATACTGGCTGACAGATTCAGTGCCAACTTTATCCCTCTCACCCCCCTAAAGGACCAATCACAATACCAAAAGAATGCCAGGCATCAAGCATTACTGCAGTACAGGTTAAATCTGCATTGTCCAAGGCCAATAATACAGCTTCCATGGGACCTGATAATATCCCTGGCTGTGTGCTACACAAACTACAAAGCAAACTGGCACCACATTTGTGTGCCCTGTTCAGTCACATCCTCACCTCAGGATTTGTCCCTACTGAATGGCGCACTGCTACAGTCTTTCTTCTCCATAAAGTGGGACCAACTACAGACCCTGGGAATTATCACCCCCATTAGCCTGATGAGTCTGATATGTAAAACTATGGAGTGCATCATCATGGACCTGATTAACAAAGCTATAGGAAATCTCCAAACTCTATACCTCACACAATTTGGCTTTGTGAAAGGGAGATCATGTCTGCTCAACCTAGTTGACTTCTTTGAGTCAGTCACCAGGGGTGTGGATGAAGGTAAGGCAGTGCATACAGCCTACCTTGATCTGGCCAAGGCCTTTGATACTATTCCTCACTCGGGAATTATTGATAAACTCACCAAACTAGGCATCAACCCCTATATCACTAAGTGGGTTGCAAATTAGCTCACAGATAGAACACACGGTGTGAAAGTAGTAGACTCCAAGTCAGACTGCTGACCAGTCAAGAGTGGAGTCCCACAGTGATCAGTCCTGGGTCCTCTCCTGTTCAGCATCTACTTCTCAGAAGTCCATCCCAACACAAAGGGACTCTGGCTGACCAAGTTCGCAGACAACTGCAAGCTGGGAGCCATTATTAAATCCCCAAGTGATGCAAATATGCTACAGAAAGGCCTCACTGACACCAATGACTGGTGTTGAAACCATAAGCTTAATGCCAAAAAATGTGTCGTCATCCCGTTTGGTAAAAACTCAGATGCTCTTCGTGTTTCACTGTTGCAGTCATTACATTTGGGTAATCTGCTGGCAGGTTGCCCTCAGTCGGCCTGATTAACAAAGTCTTGGGTCCTGCATTGGTTGCTGTCCCTTCTTCCATGACGTCAGGTCGTCAGGGGTATACAACATGCAGCCGACACCATTAAATCCATCTTTCTTGCAGCGCGGTGCCTGAAGTAGAAGCAGTTTGCAAGTGCCGGTCGGCTGACTCCTGAAATTTTTGTTTTCGAGTTTCAGATCTGAAGTCTGCAACTAAAAAGCTAAGTACCCCATTGGGGAAACTTTTTCTTGCTCCTTACCGATGTCAGTAAAAGTTAATAATTGCATTACTTGTGGGAAGCAAATACCTCATAAGGATTTTCATTTGTACTGTATTCCTTGCTTAGGCCCTGACCTCGACATACCTTGCTGTTGGTTCTGTGCTTTATTTAATCAATGCACTATCAAACGTCAGTACATTTTTGCTTCTAAATACTTTGGCACTCGCTTTAATTATCCAGAAATGTCATCAGTTAGCAATCTGACTACCGGAATACCTAAAAAATGCAAAGAAAAAGACAGAGACAGGCCACTGAGGTCCAAAATTGCAGACGACACTTCTCCTAAGCCAGTCACCAGATCGCCGGTACTCAGTGAGGTGCTTTTGCAGCCCCTGATACCCGCTACTTCTGATTCGCAGGCCTCTACTGAGACCCATTCAGAGTCCAGTATGCCGCGAGATGCTTCAATTATGGAATCCACGGATGTCTCTTCCTTGGATGGGTCCGGAGCCGCTGTACAGGCACTGGCTTCTGAGGGTGTTTTCAGGCCTACGGATTTGTATATTAAACCAACGCCATCTTCAAAACTAAGGCCAAAATCTCGTCCGATGTCTAAAAAACTTACACCTAGGACACATGTGCAGGCCCCTATGACTAAAAAATAAATTATCAAAATGGCTAAAGATTTAATTACTCTGATCAGGTGTAGCCAACCCCCCCCCCCTTCTAAGAGGCCTAGGCATGATATTGACTATGAATCTTCTGAACAGGATTCTATTTCTTCTGACTCTTTCATTGAACAGGAATTGTCCATTCCTACTTATGAAGACTCTGATGCAGAGGATTCCATTCCTTCTGCATCTCCCCCTGAGGATTTTTCTTTTGGGGAAACTTTACATACCTTAAGGGAACATTTCCACTGGGAAAGTCAAGATTTTTCTGAATCTAAAAAGAGGCTTAGGGATTTTCTTCTTCTTCCTCAGCATAGGCCTTTGGCTATGCCTCCTGTTCTAGACATTGTTGATGATGTTTTTTTCTGAATGTAGTATGGCTCCTGATTCTCTGCCTCTGGCTCCTTGTAAGCCAGACAGATACTACAGTGTTCCTGACTCCCACAAATTCCTTTTCAAAAATCCTGTTGTGGATCCTGAAACCATTTCTCAGGGCCCCAAGGGCATTAAGGCTTTTATTGCTAAAAATCCTACCCCTTCTGATAGAGATTCCAGGGCACTGGATAGATGGGGTAAGAAGGTTTACACTTCTGCAACCTTAGCAATCAGGGCTTTAAACTGTCAATTTCATATGCTAAAATATCAGCAGAATATCATGGGACTGCTTAAACAGAAAATTATGTTGATTTCTGACTGTGTAGAACATAAAGATTTACAGGATCTATTGCATTCAACTGAACAAGTTGTAAAACATACTTTGCAGTGTGGTTTTGATTCTTTGGAAGCCTCTTGCAGGGCTGCTGAAACTGGGTCTCTGCTAAGAAGGCATGCTTGGCTCAAAGAGCAAACTCTGCCTGATCATGTTAAAGCAAAATTGTTGGATGCTCCTTTACCACAGGACTGTCTCTTTGGTAATAAGGCTGAAGAAGTTCTAAAAAAGATGGAAGATTAAGCTAAATCTATGCAAACTGTAAAATATTTCTTACAAGTGCAACCTCCAAGATTTAGTAGGCACTGGCCTACTAAGAACTGGTCTTTTCCAGTTCCTTCCAGAGCCACTCAAGTCAAACCCAGCCATTCCAAAGGCACCAGGTTTCAGTCCCAAGGGACTTTCAGAACAAAGTAATGGGGTGCCTCCTTCTCCAAATCTGGAAACAACAAGACACCTCCCTATGGTAAGCAGTCTCAATGACTTCCCTCTACACTTACCAAGTACTTACCTTTTAGCAGCCCCTTTGGGGGTGAAAACTGGCTCTTCATGCAAAAAACTGGCAACTTATAACCCAGGACAAATGGGTATTAAATATAGTATCCCAGGGATACCGATTTCATTTCCACACGTTGCCAACTCCAAATGGATGGCCAGACCTGCCCTCAAATCAGTGGGCAGAGGCCCAGAAACAAGTACTCTCCCTCATGAGCATGGGGGCTATTCAACTAGTATCAGAAG
The DNA here is from genome assembly GCF_019279795.1 of Protopterus annectens. Lineage (NCBI taxonomy): Eukaryota > Metazoa > Chordata > Ceratodontiformes > Protopteridae > Protopterus > Protopterus annectens. The sequence goes on from NC_056727.1 coordinate 432,235,510, forward strand.
AGGAAAAGGGACAAGGTTTTTATTCAAGACTTTTCCTGGTGCCCAGAAAAGACAAATAATGGCATCCAATTCTGGACTTATCTACTCTAAACACCTTTATGGACATTCCAAAATTCAAGATGCTGACTCGTCACCAGTTACTTCCTATGCTAGGCAAAGATGCCTGGTTAGCAACTCTAGATTTAAAAGAGGCTTACTTGCATATCCCAGTCAGGGAATCTTGCAGAAGATACCTCCGCTTCAATGCAGGCTACTTGCATTACCAGTTCTCTGCACTGCCCTTTGGCTTATCTACTGTGCCCAGGGTCTTTACAAAGTGCCTGGGTCCAGTAATTGCATTTTGCAGACAAAGAAATATTCAAATATATCCATACTTGGACAATTGTCTAATTTAGGCAGAAAACAAGGACATTCTTCTAAAACATCTGGCATTTGTAAAAAGGGTTCTAACTTGTCTAGGGTACATGATAAATGAAAAGAAATCACAACTGGTACCCTCTCAAAAAATTACATTCCTGGGTGCAAGCTTGAATACAACTGCTTAGATGGCTTTCCTCATGCCAGAAAAGCAAATTCATTTGATGACTTACTTCAAACAGGTGGCCACAAAAACACTGCTTTCTGCAAGGCAAACACTGCAAGCCTTGGGGTTCATGGCCTCCTGCATTCTTCTAATTCCATATGCAAGACTGTATATGAGGAAACTTCAGTGGTATTTAAAAATTCTATGGAGTCAGCATTGTCACAGCCTGGAAACAATGATTCCTATCATACCTTGCCTGCACCTAAAGTTCCTATGGTGGGCAGAAGCCTACCACCAGAACAAGGAACTGCCATTCACACCACCCACTGCCACCCCAACCCTAACTACAGACGCATCAGACTATGCATGGGGAGCTCATCTGGCAGGGAAGGGCATTCAGAGAAAATGGAACCCAAATCAAATGCACCTTCACATAAATCAAAAAGAAATGCTAGCTGTGCAGAATGCACTGACAGCCTTCAAGGACTACCTTCATCCAGGACAATTACTGATATAGACGGACAACACCACAGTTATGTGGTACATAAACAAGCAGGGGGGTACACACTCCTACCCCCTCTGCAGACTAGCCATGGCATTGTGGAACATGGCCTTGAGCTATCAAGTACAACTACAAGTTCAATTCCTGCCAGGAAAGCTGAATACTCTGGCAGACGAACTAAGCAGAAATCTCATGGACCTACATGAATGGAAACTGGAGCCATGAATTTTCAACATGTTGACAAGCAAATGGGGGAGCCCAGATATAGATCTTTTTGCCTCACCCTAGAACTATCAGTTGGACAAATTTTGCACAAGAACTCATCACAAAAAAGCCTGGAAAGTGGATGCTCTGTCCATCAGCTGGAAAAACCTGTCAGTCTATACCTTTCCCCCTCTGCCTCTGCTCTCCAAAGTTCTACTAAAATTCAAACAGGACAAACCAAACATTATTTTGATTGCTCCAGACTGGACTCGCCAACACTGCTACCCTCTCCTGTGCAGTGTGCCGCACCTTCCACCGTGGCACCTGCCTTAGACACCTTACTTACTGTCTCAGCAGAACAACCAAACTCTGCACACTGAGCTCCAAACTTTGAATCTTGCGCTGTGGATAATCACCTAAATTCACCCTTAGCATCCCTCAGCAAACCTGTGATGGATGTCATTTTGGAGGCGAGAAGACCTAGTACTAGAAAATCTTATGCTGACAAATGGAAAAGATTCTGTGCCTGGAATCAATCTCAAGGGATAAGCACAGCAGTGCCCAACATTCCTCAGATTTTGCAATACTTAACTGAGATGCTTCGCAAGGGCCTGTCCTTTTCTTCCATAAAAATCTGTGCCTCAGCCATTTCAGCTCATTACAACACAGAACCTCCCCTCTTCTCTCATCCTCTGCTAAAGCAGTATCTCAGAGGGGCCAAAAACTTAAGACCACCCAGGATATCTCCAACCCCTGCCTGGGACCTTCATTTTGCATTGGAGAAACTCACTCGCCCTCCTTTCGCGCCAGCTGCTACTGCAGACTTAAAATTTCTCTCCTGGAAAACAGCTTTCCTTTTAGCAGTCACTTCAGCTACAAGGATTTCCAAATTACATGCTCTTATGGCTGTGTAGCCTTTCATAATTTTTATGCGGACAGAGTATCTCTCAGGACCAACCCATCCTTCATGCCTAAAGTGGTATCCAGTGTGGCTCTTAATCAGACCATTCATTTGCCAACTTTCTTTCCCAGTCCACAGAACAAGGGGGAGTGGATTCTGCATTCATTGGATGTACACAGACAACTTAGATTTTACTTAAACAGGACTAACTCTCAAAGAAAATCTGATCAACTGCTGGTAGCATTTGCTGCAGGGGCAGAGGGAAAGGCTATTTCAAAGCAAACCATTTCCAAATGGATAAGCCACTGTATTTGTTTCTGCTATAACCACCATGGAAAAACTATCCCCCAGGGGATCAGGTTCCATTCCAACAGGGCTGCATCTACTTCAACAGCCTTTCTCAGAGGTGTTCCTACCAGGGACATTCTAGAAGCTGCTACCTGGAGCTCAGTTCATACTTTCACCAAACATTATCATTTACCACTTTTCTCTAAATCCAGAGCTGGCATTGCCACTGCTGTCCTGCAGGGCCTTATAGCTGGTCCTAATGCTGTATAATTTCCTCCTCCCAACCATAGCTTCGGGAATCTACCCAAATGTAATGACTGCAACAGTGAAACATGAAGAACATAGTACAGTTGTGTACACTTACCATAAATGTAGATGTTCGAGTGTATTCACTGTTGCAGTCCTTGTTACCCTCCCTCCAGCCCCCTATTTTTTTCTGGCTATACCTCTACTTTCTTTTACTATACTTAAAACCCCTTTTGGTGTATTTGCTTTTGGTTGGAGGTATATATTTTTTGTGTTTTTAATTTTATTTGCTCCCCATTTGGGGGGCACCTGACATTTGGGGCAAGAAAAACTGATGTAATGGCATTGGCTGCATGTTTTATACCCCTGATGACCTGACATCATGTTAGAAGGGACAGAAACTGATGCAGGACCCAAGACTTTGTTAATCAGGCTGACTGAGGGCAATCTGCCAGCAGATTACCCAAATGTAATGACTGCAACAGTGAATACACTCGAACATCTACATTTATGGTAAGTGTACACAACTGTACTTTCCCACTAATTTCCACATAGATGGAGCCCACTAAACACTGAAGGTGTTATAAGAGATCTGGGGATGCAGGTTGACAGCAACCTCTCCTTCATCCACCACATCGCCACTGTGGTCAGAAAGTCCTTCTATGTGGCACATCTCATTACCCAGGGTTTTGCATCCAGGAAGAAAGAGGTCATCGTCCCTGTCTACTCTTCTTTCATTTGACCAATCATTGTGTCTAATGCCCGATTTGGCATGTACCTCACTAGACACCTGCAACAGAAGTACTTCATGAAGAGGATCCTAGGCATTAAACACATGTCATATACGGACAGACTCAAAAGACTCCAGCTATTCTCTGTCTCATATCACCTACTTAGAGTTGATCTTTTCTTGACATACAAAGCCATGTCTGATCCAGCTCTGTTAGAAATACTACATCTAAAGAAATCCCAATCCCTCCACACCACATGCTCCAGATACCTCAACCTCATTACCACAATCAACAGAACATGCTGGAGGGACAGGTTCCTCACCCAGAGACTGCCCATTCTCTGGAACAGACTTCCCATACATGTCAAGCAGAGCACCTCACTGTTCCTCTTCAAGAAAAATCTTGATGAGTGGATGGGTAATAGAAAGTTGACCCTGGGGATCAGTCTAGTGGCTCTACTTGATAGAGACACTGAGAACTAACGTTGGAAGGCACGATGCCAGGGCACTTCTATGGGGTAGGCTTGTAAAGGCTCCAGGGCCATTAGCCTAGTACACAATTATGAACCTATAAAGTGTACTGTAATTTGTAAATTAATTAACAAATTAAGCCTGCTATGTTATACCTTGAGTATACTGAATAATTACTACCTATTATTATTTTAATAAGCCTGCAAAAAATAATTATGTCATTTTACCTTAACTAATGACTGAATAATGTAATAAGCCTGTTACAAATAAGTCTGTCACTTTACTCTTAACTAATAATGCAATAATGTAATTCTGTTACTTTACTCTTAAACTAATGACTGAATAATGTGAAGTAACTGAGTATTATTTGTGTATTTTGAGATTGACTGAAATGTACTACACTGAACACATAACTGAGTATGAATGTCATATTCTGAATCTTGACTGAAATTTACATCAGCATATATTGAACATTTAAAATAGTTGTGTATATTGTGGAAACTAACTAAACTAATACTAAAAGAATATCTTTTGCCAGTGTTAACTAAACACAGATAAAAGCATAACTGAAACTGGTACATGTTATATTCTGAAAACCAAACTATTATTCTCTGAACATAGACTGAATGCTAGTACTGTTGACAAGTTGTTACCATGAACGTGAAAACATGAGAACATTGTCTGAACATAGATAAACTGAAAACTAGTACTACTGTTATATAACTGAAAACATACATACTTGCTTTAACTCATATCTCTTAACTTTAAACAAACATTGAATAAATAACTGAAACACATAAACAGTCAACTTCTGCACCACAGCTCTTGTCAAATTTTACTCTGCATTGTCCCAGTCACTGATGAGGTAAAGGAAAACCTGCTTTAATGTTGAAGTAGTTAGGCCTTTTAAACCTCTTCTTTTTATTTTTTTGTGCAAGGCTGGGTGACTAAAGTTCTTGATTGTATTTAGTATTAGGTCCTTAAAATAACATTTGCATCTTTAATGATTATAACATTGCTTATTGCCTTGTCTTTATTTACATTTTTCTGCATGAAATAAACATTTGCAGCTTTAACAACTATAAAGTGATAGCATTGCTTACTGTGCTGACTTTATTTACATTTTTCTGCATGAAATAAACCTTTACTGCCAATAAACTCTTGCAAGTCAGTAAGCAAACTGGTAACTTCAAATGAAACTAAATTGTAATGTAACACTGAGCATTTTTAAACCTATATAAAATCAGTTTTAACTGCTGAACTTTTTACATTTTGTCTTGTGACCCTTAGATTTTAACATACTGATCTGGAAGTGAAATTCCACCCACTTTTTTACCATAGCCATTTCTTTATTTGACGTCATTTAACTTTTCAGTAGTACTGAATGCTGCAAGAATTTATTATTATTGTCTACAATTTTTTTGGATAAATAGTAAAACTGTAAATGCATTAAATGGATAGCACTGTCTTTAATTCAGCTTGCTAGGCTGGCTGTAATCTCAGCTGATGTGCTTGCAAACTGCCATTTTCGTACAAAACATATACAGTCTGAAACTGACTACATAATGTAGTCTATTATACATAGGATCTGAATTTTTAACTGGGTTGTCACTTTTACAATGTAGCATTGACTTTACATTTTACATTCTGTAAACTAGCAAACATTATTTTGTCTATATCATTGATTATTGTTTATGCATTGCAACACTTTAATATAAAACTCTTAAACAAAACAATAATGCAAAAATTCATTTGCCAAATCTGTAACTGTAAACCTTTTATTCTGCAAATTAATTTAACTGTTAGTTCTGATATACCTTACAAGACATAAAGGTATACGGTTACCCTTTTTCTCTAACTGGCCACACCCAATATGCCTTTCTGAGCACTTCGGCTGTGTCAGCTGAACTGGAATTTATTTTATATTTAACCTATAAATCTGCATATTCCTGTCATAACCAATTCTTTAAAATCTGTACATTTGTACAAATCTTGTCAAGGAACTATAATTCTAATGATATGTTTATACCTAGTACAGAGTTGTTACATTTTGAACTGTTAGCTGCTGTAATCCTTGACCTTTTAAATTTTGACAGAACTGCATTTGTGTCTTTTAATAAAGATTTATGTGTAACTGAAGTTGATTTGTCCATAAACAATGAAACATTGTTATTTGTTTTAACCTTAAACAATGACAGATCAATGCTCTGATCTTTACAGATAGCTATGGAATACATTTTTTACTTAGCATTGAAGTGTGTCCTTCAGTTATACTGGAATTTACTTTATTAAAATCTGTACTCTGATGCCTCTTATCTCCCTTCAGTGCAAACATCGCACTTGATTCTGAAAATAAGAAACTAGATGAAGTAATATGAACTTGAGACATTAACTGCATGTTATGTACATTGACTGTGTTGATATTTGTATGTTTAAAACAGCAACATACTTCTGTATTTTGAATTGTATGTGCTGAAGCATTTACACAAGGATTAATTAAGTCCAAACCTGTAGTGACAGAAACTGACTCATAAGCTTGCTTCTGTGATTTAACCCTTTTACGTTTAGAAATATTTAATATTTTTGAACTAATAACGTTTAACTTTAAGAGAACATTTTAAAACTTAAACCAAAGATTTAATGATGTTTTAATTATAGCAGTATTACTTGGCATGTTTATTCAACAGGTATGGAAATTACTTTTACTGATAAATTTAAATTTTTTTGAGCTATTAACTAAAAAAATGCATATAAAAGTCTTACATAACTTTATGGTTTTGGAAGAATGTGAGCTGTTGGCTGTTGCTTATTAACCTTTTTTGCTTCTTGGCTGTATGACACCACACTAGAAACTTGAAAGTCTGTGTAGATAGCTGTTAACTGGCTCTTAACTGGCTCTTTTATGTCATGAAGGAACACTGCTTTGATTTAATACTGGTCTGCTGAAGTTGTTTGAGGATTTTCTGAAATAAACACTGGTACTGTGCACTCTGGTTAACAGCTGTGTTGACTATATGCAGAGTTTGTGTGCGGTGTCCATTTTCTGCATAAAGTAGTGCTGTCTTACTGAAAAATCGTTTCTATAATGAGAAATGCAGCTGTCTATGTTTGCTGACAAGACTGTTTTACTCTGTAGAACACATGTAGTTGAATGAAACACTGATATTTTGTAGATTTTTGTAGAACATACATAATGTGACCAAGTCTGGAAATGAACAATACATTCACTGAAAGGGTGCTCTGTAGCATTGCTGATTACCTTTACTGAGGCCTCTCAGATGGAAAATCTCCACAGTGCCATTGAAATGCCTGTAGTACTTTTGCTGTATTGACTTGCAAAAACAGTCCCTGTGAACTTAAGAAAATACATGCTGCACTGGAAACTGGATTTGAAAAGATTACACAATACAATTGTCTTTGATTTTTTGACCACAGTAGCTCCTTGCTAGGTTGCAAGAATTATATATCTCTCCTAAGACAGCAGACATGTTTGGGTGCCATTGTAAGAACTGATAATATTGTACTGTACTATAATTTGCAGAAAAAACTGTAATGAGACTGAGAACGAAAGTCTGTATCTGTTAATTACTCAAACTCATGCTGAACAGGTACTGGTCTCAATTTTATGGGCCAAGTCTTGTGTACTTTTCAGAATGAATTCACCAAACACTGTAGTTTATTTAATAAGGCTTTATTAGACATTTACAATATCCAAATACTATCTCTATTAACAGTGCTGATAAACAATTAGTGTTCAAAGTTACTGCACATCATATTCTGATTTTCCTGAACAACATAAACTAATACAGTCTTTATTTTACCTGTCTTCTGTACTCAGACTTGAGTGTCTGTCTCCTCTGTAATAACAGGTCGAACAAACTAACTAACCTTAACTGAACTGCTGTCCTGAACACAACATATTGTATTGCTTCAGTTCAGTAATTTTCCTTATTTACTCCTTCTAACCTTGGTCTCAGGATTTGTCTCATATGTGCTTTATTTAACATTCCATTAAGGAACATTCTGTAGCTGGAAAGACTGCATCTTTCCCATGAGAAAAGAACATTTTGCATTTCTGTATTTTTTTTACACACTTTATGCTTATCTTTTCTTTCTAATATACTGTCTCTCATGCTTGACCAGTAAGGTTATTTTTCTTTCTGCTTAACTGTCTTTTATGCATACATGAAACACAATTTATTTTACCCTTTAGCCTGTCTAATATCTAATAACTACTTTAAAATGGAAGTCCCAAATCTAACAGGGAATTTGCCCCACCAATATGGTATGGCATCACCCACAGATAATTCAGGGTATAGCACCCCACATATAGCGATATTAGATGGGCAAAGGGATTACGGGTTGGGGCCAGGTAGGTTGCAGGGCAGATAGAGAATCTCAAGTCACTGCATGCACTCATTTTTTGAGTATGATGTCACACAGCAGGACTATTTCACTTATAACTAAATTTTATCTGTATGGAAGGGGAATTTAGGAAACACCAAATCCATTATAAGATTGGCACCATGGGATAAATGGCTGAACATAATAAAGGAAGAGCTCAAAAAATTACAGGAATGTATGAGACATTAAAGCACAAGCCATGAAGAAGAGGATATGACACAGTCAGGAGAACTATTTGTTGATAAGTAATGGTAGAAGGCAATGAAAGCCTTGCAAAGGCTTAATAGGTGGTCTAAATATAATGACCAGCAAAAGTGCATGTTATATAGATGGTACCTCATTACCATTAGCCAGGTGAAGTGGAGAATTAATGGTGATGGGAAGTGTTGGAGATGTTATCATGTGCTAGCAGATAATCTCCATGTTTTGGTACAGCCCAGTAATCAGGCCATTCTCGTCATACATCCAACTCCTTTTGGAGAGAACTTTCAACACTAACCTATGTGAAAATTGGCAATTTTGGTTATTTTGTTTAGCAGAAAAAAAGGCCTCATCCATAACTGCAAACACTAGAGGTGGGATGGGTGCTCTCAAGTGTAATTAAGTTAACATGCAAAGAAGTGAAAATCTAGTAAAACTATGCCACTGACGCAGTCTGGATCTCTTCTGTGCAAGCATGTGAACAATATTTTGTATTCTTTCAAAAGTGCTAACCCCATCTGTAAAATTACCACCTACATGGAACTTCTTTTTTACTGCTTGTGTGTCTATTTAAGTATATTTCTAGGTGATTGACCTGACTAATATGAATTATTGATATACAGAGGTGCTAGATGGTTTGTAAATAGTGTCTATAGTTTCCACTCATTTAGTTTTACAGCAGTTTTATCTGTGGAATGTTCATTGATTGCTTATGGCTACTCAGTTTATGTTAAGTACTTACCCTTCAAAAGACCAGCAAAATGCAGTTAAAACAATGTCTTCATATTGCCCACCATGTTTTAATGTCACTTTTTACTAACATCCAATGGTTGAATGCATTATCCCAACAAGAAAATATTACACTCTATTTTTGCACTATGTAAACAGAAATATGCCAGTTTTTTTTTTTCATAACTTTTTGCAAATATTCCTTAATAAAATCCAGATCTGCTCATCCAGTGCTGTCCATTTCAGTGTAATGCTTAGCAAATCATTTCAGCTTGTGCAATGAGTATCCAGACAGAGTGGATTACCATAGAAACATTTAATGGAGAAAACATCATCTCATTTTCCAATAACTCAGTCCTATACTGAACAATTTTCCTATGCCAAACATTAACTTTAAACAAAGCCTAACTGTAGATCTTCCATTAGACTCATCAATTTCCAAACCATTTTTTGCAGTGTTACATTTCCACTGTGTACTGTTAAACTAATCTGTAAAAGTAACCCTAAACTTAGCAAATACAGAAACTCCCACTACAGCTATAACCTTAGTATTAGCATTATTCATTATTTTGAACCCTCCTCAGCCTGTCAGCCCCTCTGTGATCAAAGATTCCATTTGTTCTTCACAGGGGTAACTGCCATCACCAACCCATTTGTTTCCCTATGTGGTAAGACATGACTGCAGGGCCATCATCCAGGCAGACATCAGGATCTCCCACTCTCTGGCCCCAGGAGCTCCTAAACCTCCTTAGTATCTTTTGAGGGGCACTTAAAACCTGCCAGTCTATAGGGAAGGAGCACTGAAAGTTCCCCGTATAACTGCCCCCTGACCTACTGCAGCATCTCCCTCTGGACTAGCCTCTATGGGCTGCAGCTCTCAGAGCTCCCACCGGGCATCATCTAAGTGGCAAGCCAAGCTAACTCCCTGGGCACCCCCCTCCCCATCAGGAAGGGTAAGTCATGTGCAACTCACTCCCGTACTCCCATTTGCACTCCCTCCAGCTGCCATGCCTGCTAGTCGAACACTCTATGAACTTGTTTTTTGTGCCACAGTTAGGACTTTATCCATCTTCACCACAGGATAGGTTGTGTTCTTAACACTATTCATAACAGTAGCCTTAATATTTGCTTTGCCATTAACTAAAGTATTCTTAACTGTAGCCTTGGCATTAGTGCTGCCATTAATTAGATATTAACCTCAACAGCCAACAATATGATCTCTGAAATTATCGTAGAACAACCAGTGATCTCATCTCTGAAAGTATCGTAGAACAACAACCAGTGATCTCATCTCTGAAAGTATCACAGAACAACCAGTGATCTGAGCTCTGAAAGTATCGTAGAACAACAACCAGTGATCTCATCTCTGAAAGTATCACAGAACAACCAGTGATCTGAGCTCTGAAAGTATCGTAGAACAACAACCAGTGATCTGATCTCTGAAAGTATCATAGAACAACCAGTGATCTCATCTCTGAAAGTATCGTAGAACAACAACCAGTGATCAGATCTCTAAAAGTATTGTAGAACAACAACCAATGATCTCATCTCTGAAAGTGCTGTGGTGCAGCATGCTTTGTTAGCTTCTGTTTAATGGCACTAAAATTCCATTGCTGCAATACCTGTACCACGTGGATCTAGACTGGAAACCATTTAGTTACTCTACAGGTAGCGCACTGGATTAAGGCAAGGAGATGCTTCCTGTAGTTCAGGGTTTGATTCACTCAGGCTCTATTTAGGTTCATAGGTTCATAGGTTCATACTAGGCTATCTGCCCTGGGGCAATTACAAGCCTAGCCCGATTTTGTTTGGCTTACGCCACCCCTTGATTTGAGTATACTGTGCCCTTTTTAAGGTTTATAGGTTCATAGGTTCATACTAGGCTATATGTCCTGGGGCAATTACAAGCCTAGCCCGATTTTGGGACTCTGAGTAAGTCACTTAACTAAACAGTGCTCTTAGGCAGTTGGGAAAGTGAACTTGGCTCCTTGATGGTCTCTTGAAAGTGTGCTTAGTAATTACCTGTGAGCCTACAGTTAGGAAATGGATGTACTTTTTGGCAACCTAGAAGAAATATAACATCTGGGAAGAATAGCCTTTATGTGTATAAGTGGAAATTGTCACTTGAATGCACTCTGTCTGTGCTAGAGTGCTGGCTACAAGACAAAAGTGACAAGTTAAGGATTATCCTTCTTTCCTTGAAGGGACCTATTCTAAGAACACTAGCACTAAACATGGCACCACACTAGCTAGTGTTGCTACCTCTCAGTGCTAGGGTTCAAACTTTAGCCTTGCTTTCAAATGCTGCCCATATAAGGTATTCATAATGGCCATTGACTACATGTATTTATTTTCTTCAAGCAGTTTAACTTCCTCTTAAAGTCCCCAAAATGTTACTACTAAACTAAATGACTCCTTTAAAACAAGCAAAAAAGAAGCACATTGCTTAGAGGTTTGCATTGTGACATTTTTCTCCGTGGGTGTTACCAGAAAGGAGTATTCATTACACTGGCATGATCACAATTAACAAAAGGTAATACATACACAAACAAGTAAACGCAAAATAAATAATAGTCACTGGTGGAATTATTCTGAAATGCACAGATTGTAATCCTCGATTAGAAAATCTGCACATTACAGCTTGCATATGTACATTGCCCTGGTGTTGATGCACTTTCCAGCACATGTCCAGCAGAGTGCCTCACTGGCCCTCTTCAAAAGGAACCTTGATGATTGGATGGGAGATAGGAAATTCACCCCGGGGATCATGTCAGTCGCCCTGCTAGACAGGGGTTCAGAGAAGTAAATATTGTGGGAAGAAATATCCAGGGAATTGTTATGGCTAGGCTTGCATAGGCCCTAGGGCCGATAGCCTACTATGAACATGCTTGCTAAATTAGGAAGCACAAACAGAAACATTTCTCAGCTTTTTCTATGATAGTCTGGATAAACGCACAGTGACAGGTTGTGGTGATGTAGCTGAAAGAAGTATGACTGAGCTGCTTGAAGATGCTTCAACAAGTAGTAAAATGTGAAGTACATGAGAAGCCAAAAATAGAATATGGTGCAGTAGCATACAATATATCTAATGCTAATGATTTTAAATGATACAGCATATGTCAATAAAAGCACTGCGTAGGTACAATGTACAATCAGCACCTAGCTACATTAATTAAGTCTTAGTCTGACTTCCTCACATACTTCAGATCTGCTAATGATTCTGCACACCTCTGCTGGTCATGTCTCATGAATGTTCAGGCCAGTGCTTTATACGTTCTACCAACAATTTTCCACCTGCAACCAAACTACCATTTTCATAGGGTGTCACTGTAAACTGAATTACTGAAAAAAAGAAGGTACAACTTATAGGTGGACTGGTTTAGCACCAGTTGATATCCCAGAAGAAAATGCCTTAGTTATATGCCACGCAGCACTGCATTGCATAACTTCATGTTTCCATGTATGAATGATAATATGCAGGAAATATCTTATCTTACTCTACTGTGCAAGATGCCTTCTATGGTGTTCAAAGACTACTGTATTGATTTATTTATTTCAATAAGTGTATATATATATATATATATATATATATATATATATATATATGTGTGTGTGTGTGTGTGTGTGTGTAAGTGTGTGTATGCATGTATGCATGCATGGATACATGCTTCATCAACCAGTTTACTGTTGCAAGACCCATTTTCAGAAAAGACCTAAGAAGGAAGCCCCCAGAAATATGTAAAGAATCAAATGATACAACAATTAAACATACTTGCATTATAACTAAAACTGTTAGTATGTTAAAAGTATTATACAAATCCTCTCAAAAAATGTAAAGAATTGAATGATATAAGACTTAAGCAGGATTACATTACACATAAGAGAAATAGGCATGTTACAAATATTATGTAAAGTACATTTGTTCCGGTCCCCTTCAATAAAAACATCACACCGAATGACATTTGACGACCTGTATTAAACTTCCATTAACATGATTGTTAACCAATATTCATTAATTTCAACCAAAACATGGTATAGGTGAAAATAACATCCATGTAACATTAACATAGGACAGCATGACCCCATTCATCCTGATCAGTAAGCAGCGTCCGTACCTCCACTCACTTACTTATGAAGCAGCATAACACCATTCACTTCAGTTACCATTTATTGAATTACACCTCCAACCAATAAGCAGCTTACCTCTGCTTGCTTATTTACCTATCAGCGCAACAACTCACTTTCCTTTCCATCTTATTGAATTGCCTGCCCCTCTTCGCCACCCACCAGCCTGAATAGGCTGTTCTCCCTCTCTCTGACCAACTTCCGACAGCCTAACCACCATTAAAAGGCATTAAGCCAAACATCATTCGGTGTACCCCATCCTGTGTAACCAAACTGTATCCATGCCATCACCTGTAATCCCTATCACATACATAACAAAATTAGCCCATTGCCTAAGAAGCTGAAAGCAAAACACAGATGCCGCTCCAATGCTAAAGTAACCAACCATAACCTCATAACCAACCATAACCTCATAACCTAGCATACCCACTGTGTTTGCGTGAAATACTCAATTTACCCAACTACAAGCTAGACAACCAAACACTAAGCCCACTGCCACTTGAACCTTGCAGAAGCACTTAACTTCTAAGCCCTACCCAAAGACCAGAATAAACACAATAAACCACCCAACACCCTTAACTTAAAATCACATTCTTAAATCACCAATCCTCTATTAACGTTCCAACCGTAACTCCAGATTTACACACCTTCCACCTTGCTAACGTTCCACAAAGACTGTTTTGCAGTGACCTGAATTTACTGGGGGGGGGGGAATTTAAATTCACCTCTCAATGATCTGACACCAACTGCCAGAAAAAACAGCATTTTATAAAAAAGGACCAGATTGTCTTTGTCTTTTCAGCTTTTCCCAGTTAAAACCAAAATTCAGACATCGTGGAAAACTTTACAACAAAAATATACTCCTTTCACCAAGTCCCCCATGAACTAGTTCCTAAAAACTCCCTATGATGCGCAGCAACAATGAACTTTTGCAACATATCACACCCGAAGGGTAACGATAGTACACATACATACACATACACATACACATACATAACAAAATTAGCCCATTGCCTAAGAAGCTGAAAGCAAAACACAGATGCCGCTCCAATGCTAAAGTAACCAACCATAACCTCATAACCAACCATAACCTCATAACCTAGCATACCCACTGTGTTTGCGTGAAATACTCAATTTACCCAACTACAAGCTAGACAACCAAACACTAAGCCCACTGCCACTTGAACCTTGCAGAAGCACTTAACTTCTAAGCCCTACCCAAAGACCAGAATAAACACAATAAACCACCCAACACCCTTAACTTAAAATCACATTCTTAAATCACCAATCCTCTATTAATGTTCCAACCGTAACTCCAGATTTACACACCTTCCACCTTGCTAACGTTCCACAAAGACTGTTTTGCAGTGACCTGAATTTACTGGGGGGGAAAATTTAAATTCACCTCTCAATGATCTGACACCAACTGCCAGAAAAAACAGCATTTTATAAAAAAGGACCAGATTGTCTTTGTCTTTTCAGCTTTTCCCAGTTAAAACCAAAATTCAGACATCGTGGAAAACTTTACAACAAAAATATACTCCTTTCACCAAGTCCCCCATGAACTAGTTCCTAAAAACTCCCTATGATGCGCAGCAACAATGAACTTTTGCAACATATCACACCCGAAGGGTAACGATAGTACAGCACTATGCTTCTGAGTAAGGTGCTGACCGCTTGCAAAACCTAACCCCTGCATAACCTTAAACCCCCTGCAAAATGTAATACCAACTTATGCCAATCCAGGCTAGAACCCTAGCCACAACATTCAAAGCTTACCTTGCTGGAAGACTCCAAAAGCATGCTTTGTTTAAATCCTCAATCTCCCACATAAACAAAACACTCTGTTCCCAAAATATCCCAAATGCACCCTCATGCCTACAATGCTCCTAAAACCCTACCTACAAAATTCATGCAAGCATAAATGAAATGGTTCTTGTGGTACTCCCTTCTAAACCCTAACCTAGTATATAATATTACCAGTACCTACCAGGCCCTATGATCAATTTCATGCTTTCTATCACCAGAGTACATCATGGGCCCTCTACCAACACAGTAAGCTGGAAAGGTAACTAAATGCACTGCAAGAGTTCCACCCAATTCTGACATGCCTAACTCCGTATAAAGAGGTGCTCCAAAATCCTGCAGCAAGCCTGTTAACCCTAATGCGATATGATACACCTTCTGCAAACAGACAGCACAACCACTCCATCACCATCTTGCACCTCTTCTGATGGCCAATGCGCCAACCAATTCCCCCAAACATAAGTAGATTCATATGATCCTATGATTGTTGTGACATCACCCCACCTGTGAAAACCCTAGACCCTATAACAATCCCCAACTCTGCAATACCCTACCCCAAACAGACCTCAGCCTCAACTTGCCCCCACACTACCTCAAACTGCTGAATAAAGATTACCTGCACCCTCATTGTACACCACTTCAGTGACCAAAACATCCACTCAAGCAGAATCCATTACCTTTCAAATCCACCTCAATCAGGGTACTGACAGTTGCTCACTCAGCGCTCCCTCATCTGTGACCTCGTTGTGCACCACCCAAGGGAACGGGACATTCATTGAAACAGCCTCAATCCTCTTTTGAGACCCCTTCATTCAGGTCATAAATCAGTGCCCACTTCAGTTCCATACCTCCGTGATCTGCAAAAGTAAAACAAGTTGAGCCACTTGCCTTCACAAAACTGAAGATGAACCTCTATCCCTATCGATTGCACTATGCCTCAAACACCTTATCACTATGACCCCCCTTTTAGCGTCAACCATCACCTCAATATGAATAAGTTAAATACTATCAATAGGATGAATAATATTATTCCAGTATGACAAGAAAAAAAAAACATTCCTCCCCTTTCATAGGTTCCTGTTAGAAATACCCCACACTGAACCATGACTGCATACAGCTAAGATGCCTACCTATCACGTTTGACATTTACCACTTCCCTCTTTAATGAACTACTACACTTAGTCATATAAAGTATAGGGCTTACCAATTCATTCCCTGCATGCATACAGCCCTTCAACTCCACCCCAATGACCCCGGAAACAAAGATGGGCATCAGACCCTTTAACTGTTGTTTTTATGATATTAAGTTATATAACAACAATTTTTACATTTTCAAAACATCTCCATGACCAAGTAACACTGACAAGACTCCTTAGTCTCATATGAAAGCTCTCAGCTAGCTGAAGAAAATGCCACCAACAGTATGAGTGCAGCCCAAGTGGTTGCTGACATATTCTAAGTTGTTAACCAAAGATTACAAACATAACAGTTACTGTGTTTACTGTGACCTATGAAATTCAATTTAAGACCTAAACCCTAAGGAATACTTCCACTATAACATAATTTGTGCTGAAGGATTTCTATTTATGCTTCCTTCCCATATGGTCCCAGAGATGTGGTCATTTGTCTGAAATGTGATGAAACTCCCCCTACCCTCTATTGAGTGTCATTGCAAATATATTTGCAACCTGATTGTTCACACTGCCTAAAATGCAAGTATCTAAGCTACAGGTTTGGGTTCTGCCATGCGTACTGATGGTAGGTATGTGTGCTGCATAAGATGTGGAAAGTTTTATCTTACTAGGTTAACTGGGACCTTCCTGGCAGACTGAACCACTAAGGATACTTACAAGTTCAGAAAGCAACTGGAGCAAGCCCTCCAACAGTGTGAACCTCCAAAGGATCCGCTGCCTGCAAATTCCAAGCCTGACACCATTCCTAACTGCAACACCCAAGGATCAGCCACCAATCTACCTGATAGACAATTCCATGACATGGCCCAGCACAGAATATCAAATTTCAGACATGCTGTGCACTTCTGAGCACTTGTGAAATCAGTACAATTGAGAAGCAGGCCACCCCTCATGCCATGGTTATTGCCACACCATGCAGGTGCAAATGCCATCTGTTAACAAAATAACTCACAGCCTCCCACAAGCCCATTGCATCTCCTCACACAGTGAAAACCAGAAGAATGTGTGACTTAGTCCTCTCACCATCAACCAATCTCCCCACCAGCAAGTCAAGTGGCAGTCATCAACACCCCAGCTCCATCCCTTATTTTTTTTAAACCGTGTAAGCTGGCAACAAGGCTGCCCCAGAGAGAAACAGACCCCCCCCGAGTGACCTCCTGACCAAAGTCTGCCAGTGTCCACAACATCGTACAATGTAAGGTAACACTGTACAACAGGTAGTCACACAGCTTAGGCATATGCAAGGCTAAGGAGAAGGAAACTGAAATGTCTGTCATTTTCTAACTGCAGTCTTTAACGATTCGCCACTAATTAGCAGAAACCACTATTTTATGAAAAATTACCCGAATACTAGATGAAAATCTGTACAATTGCAAGGTATGCCCCAAACCATTAACCATGTTTATGCAACCAGCAACTGTTACTATGCACTCTCACAGCCTACGAACAGACACCACTATCAAGTACACAAACTTCAGAATCACATCAATGAAACACACTCTTCAAATACAGAGCTCCCGGTCACAAACTGCCAAACCAAAGGGCTTCAAGCATCACATTCGAGCTCCAAGATGAGGCTGTTAAATGTTGAGCAATATAACCAAATAGACATGAAGCGATCCCAATATAACCAAATAGACATGAATGGATCCCAAACCCCTCAACCTTTAAAGCATGAAATCTGGACAAAGCCTAAATAAATGTGGGTAAAGGCCCAAATCTAGCAACAATTTCATATACTACTCACACACTTAGAGAACTTATAGAACAAGAATCACATCAGCTGAATTTCCTGAAGGGTATGGTCCAAAACTCAAATGCCTGCCATTACTCTTACTTCAATCTTTAATGATTTGCCCCCATTGGTAAAACCATTTTTTTTTTTTTATGGCCAAAACATGAGTCAAATCCTGGGCATTCTGCAAAAATCTGTACAGTTGGAAGGTATGAGTGATCAAGCTGTATGAGCGATCAACCCCTTCCCACTTGACAACCACTAACTGGGTCCCCAACCATCCCCCAGTCATAATGCACTACACTTGTATAATTTCCCTCACCTCAAAACTTACCTTCACTTTATATTTTCTCATTAAATTCTGACCCCTTGGCTGCCTGAGTGCAGTTGCAACGATCACACATGCACCTCCGCTACCGCAACCTCTTTTACCTTCTAAATAAATCTTCAGCTGCAGCCTACAATCTTACCATGCTTACGTGAAGTCATCCTTACATCACAGATGTTACAACCTGAGAAAGGCAAGCAGTATGGGCCTGAAACTCCTGCAACAGCAACCTCCATAAAATAAGATCCATATGCTTTCCATTTTTTTTTGGAAACTAACTTAAGCAGTCACGTCTTCACCACTCAGATGAGCCGCAAGTCTGATGTGACCACCCCACCAATGAAAACCAGCGTGCCCCCCCCAACAAAGTACTTGATCATTACTCAAACCACATGGACCGCCACCAAACCAAGGAACCTGATCAACAACTGCAGCCTCCCAAGGCTCATAAACAACAAAAAAACACGCAATGACAGCAACATCAATCAAGGCTACTAAACAAATAAAGCAGGGCCGACCACACGCCATGACTCCCTCCTACCCAGGGGGTCTTTTTTTTTTTTTTTTGCTATGTAATTTGCTTTGCTGTAACAGATTGTTTTAACAGCTGACCTTATATTTTGTAACTACCATAGCAACAACAGCTTGGAATGATACCGTGAAGGCCTTCCCCTCTCAAAGGATGCAAAACACCTCTGAGAAGAGAATATACATTACAGACACAAAGCCAAGTCGACCATATATATATATATATATATATATATATATATATATATATATATATATATATATATAGATCACCACCATTCCTGACCCAGCTGCTCTGTTCCCATATCCACCCTCAAATCACAGCAAATGTGAACTCAGCAAAGGAAGAGCAAAAAAAAAAAAAAAAAAATATATATATATATATATATATATATATATATATATATATATATTAAATATACAAACAACTGCCAATGACCAACCCACCATCCACTGTTGACCCGAGGCCTATCTGCTCTCCTGCAATACCTACAGGTCATCTCAGACAGAACCTTTCCTTAGCAAGTTCATGCCAAAAAATATGACTTCTACTCCTGTTACACTTGCCTAAAACCCTTTAAGCCCCTCCCTACCCTTACTTCATTCTCTCCCAATCATCCCTCATTCCTATTTAACCCTATTCTCTCCTTATCCTCCTAATTCCTACTACTCTGTTTATCTAGCCACACTTGAAGATGTCACTGGACAAATCAGTCTGTTCCAAACCTCATTTACAGTACAGCAAAATAATAAGGTGAAGCACTTTAAAGGATATACAGTAGTGGAACTGAAAAAGCCGCAGTGGTGCAGCGGTAGCATTGTCACCTCACAGCAAGAGGTTCTCCCGTTTGATTCCTGGCTGGAGCGCGTTCTGTGTGGAGTCTGCATGTCCTCCCCGCGGTCAAGTGGCGTTCGAAAGACATGCGTGAATGGGCGTGCCTTTGTTGAAGGTTGGGCATCGAGCTGGCACCTCGGTACCATGAAAATCTACTGCCAATCATCAGTGGACCGGAGTTCCGCTGTGGCGACCCCTAACAGGGAAAAGCCGAAGGAACAACAACAAGATACACATTTAAAACACATAGGACAATGAATAAAATACCAGAATGCACACATTGTAACTGAGAAATGAAGATGTAGATATTAAAAAAGATCAAAAATATGATATTCAAAAACAGTAGTCTGATAGCAAGGTACATGCCCTTTCACTTGCATTTGAGAAGCAGTAGAGTACAGTAAGTGATAGTGTTAAGCTTTATACTGATATGTGCATTCAGTTGTTGGGAGAATCAGCCGTTAACTGTGCTGAAGAAGGAACGTGGAGGAGGTATCACTAAGCCATGTGTTACACCTCTATAATGTATCCATTAAATATAGGTGTCAAGCTTTAAAAAGTACCCTGTAGTTATCTCTTTGAACTTAAGAAATAGGGTGTAGCTCTTAGCAGATAAGACATTACATATTACTTCATCAATTTGCTACTTGCTTGGAGCACTGTTCCCCATATTTGAGTTACAGCTGTTCACATTAAGTAAATTGGTTAGCTGACGAAATTTATCTGGTGGTATTATTCCATTAGAGTCGGCACTGTAAAGCAGACGTGGAAGGGGTATGTCACAACTTATAGGCAAATGTTATCTGTAATAGGTGGAATCTGAAGAGTCATCCATCATAGCTGCTTGAATACAGTACAGTGCTGGGTGCTTCTTGCCTATCCTGTGGCAAATTATGCAATTGTTTGTTACATGCAGTGGTCAACAGGTGTTATAATAAGATGATTATGGGACATAGAAATGCATTTCAGCCAAGTATGATGGAATGGTTCCCACAATAGTCTGTGGCCAAAGATAGCCAAAAGATATTTCTCACATGAGAATTTCAACCCGAGCTGGAAAATTCCTTACAAACAAGCTGAAGCTACATCCTACATTCTTAGACACTATATGGGAAGAACAAGCCAGCATGCTTAGTGGAATCTGTTCTCAAGAAATACTTTGGTGATGCTGTCAAGTTCATCTGGAAGGTAAAATTAGGGCAGCTTGGAAGGATGCTTCCCACCTCTACTGGAGGTGGAGAGGCCCCTAGTGTGATCATTTCAGTAATCTCTACATGAAGATCACATCCTAAAGTTCAAGAAGATAGAAAAGGAAGCATGAGTAATCACTGAACAGAATTATATGATATGATATGTTTCATTTGCATTACTCAAGTTATTTCCATTCTTTCTCTCTTTTTTTATTTTGCAATATTACTACTGCAGTTCAACTTATTTTAATAATAGTCATATTTGGAAGTTGAAGAAGAAAAATATAATTAGCTTTTCTTGAAAAAAATTACATTTTGCAAGTACGTGCTGTACAGTATTATTTCTAAGTGAAGCTGTGAACAGTTATGGCTCTAGGTTTCATTTCTTACCAAAGATGCAATGCTGCCTCCTCAGAGGGCTGGTTGGAAATCATGCTATGCTCCCCATATATAAATGTAATTTTGTTTACTGGCTTACAACCCTGGCTGTTTCAAACAAAACATGTCATGTAGGCTTTGTCTGGGAGCCATTAAGTATATTCCTTTCTGGATATTTGGGCTATGAAAATAAGCAGAATTGTATTCAAAATTCTGTAAGACAGACACACAGTAAGAGTAGGCTTGAAGTGGTACATGACATTTGGATGTTTATTATAATGATCATCAGTAACACAGACACTGTGGATTATGCTTCCAGACTTGATGAGGCATTTAGTCAGACTTACATTTTACAACAAATACAAACCATGTAACATACAGCTTCTGGTGGCTTGGCCATTAAGGGTATTATGGTGAATAGTAGTTACGGCCCTTGGATCCACTCTACTGCCCACAATAATCTTATGGCTTCCATGAGGGATAGTCTCTCAATTCACACCAGTGACACCAAATAGACTGAAATATAAAATGTACACAAAAATGTATCTATAAGCAACTAACTAAGGGAAGCATGGCCTCAAACACATGTTTTAGATATGCATCGTTACTGTAGATTATGGGCTTACACCATTCATACCCAAGAATATGATGCACACTAAACACCCATAAGTCAGGGTTTGGCCCTATCTTACAATGCCATGCCTCTTTCCCTACAAACACACACACAGACACACACACACACACACACACACACACACACACACACACACACACACACACACACACACACACACACACACAGGGTAGATGACTGTCACCACTCCAGATTTCCATGCTGGAAAACTCCAGTTACTTATTCACTCTTGAGAAATAAGCCAAATAACCATAAACACAAATGGTAATTTATAGCAGAGACCAGATACCAGCAGCTATTCACCATTCACAGTATGTGTTCTTTTATCAATTAATAAAACAAGTAAATAGATAAATAACTCACACACTTTTAAAGTTGAATAAATAAAAACACTGTCCTTTAAAATAATACAATTAATAGTTAGTATTCAGATGACTATATAATTGCACATGGAAAACAGAAAGATCCAGTCTGAGTAGACAGGATGCATACAAGAAGAATCTGTCTAACCTGTTAAATCTTTCCTAGCTATGTTGAATTGGAAGAGTAACTGAGCACTATCTGCACAATTTGAAATTTCATCATAACCCAAGCAGAGAAACACATGCAGAAATAGACTAACTGTCCATACTCAAAGTATGAAAGTTGACCATCTGGGACCAAAAAAAAAGTAAGTCCTCTGGCTATAGGCAACAAGCTATCATGTTTCCCCATGACAGCTGTTTTCTCATTTCCCCATACTTTACAGAAACTGTAACAAGAGCTGTGCTAGCTCCTTGCTATACTTCCTCCCACATTATTTAAGCAGCCAAAATGCCAACTGCTGCTACTTAAATGATCAGTGATACTGCTTATGGCTACAAGCACTAACAGATACATACACTCAGATGTCAAACAACAGGGATACAGTGAGTGCACTGCTGACTTATAGGGAATGATCAGCATTTTGTCTACAGTGTCAATCATGCTCCTAATAGCTTACACCTGGTGCAGCCATCTACTTCACCCCACCCTAGCTATAGCTTTGCTACCATTTTCTTTGACATCAGCATCACTGCTAAAAGTGAGGGATACTTAGACTCTTAGATTACTCCTGAAACCAACATCTCCATACCTCCTGCAGTTCCTTTCACAAACTTTGCTTAACTCGCTCCGGTGCAGTATAAGTGGCTTATTTGCTGCAACTCTGTATTCACATGGTGCTCCACCAGGTGGGTGCAACCTGACTTAACAGTGAACAAACTCTGGTAGTATTGCCCAGATCTCCTGAACCTGGCTAGGAGGTAGCTGCTATGAAAGTGATATCTCTTTCACTGACATGTCAGACTGTGTCCCACTAAGGTCTATCATAAGATCCCCCTTCAATTCCTCCAGTAACCCAAAAATGAACACAAGTATTCTCACTATCATGGCAGGGCTTCATTGTGTTAACCTGGTAAAGTTTGTGCTTCTGCCTCATGCCTGGTAAACTTACACATGACCCTCTCATGCTTCCTGTAGTTTATTGCATCAAACAGGAGAATGCACTATCATTATCTGCCCAACAGAATATTCACTGCCCTAGCTGTCTGCTCACACCAGACTTATTGCTGCTGTTGTATTTGTGCTAGGTACTCCCATGCTAACCACATAAGGTAATTAAGCATAGGTCTGAAGTTTAGGACATATTCCACAACAGCGTCCTTATGGGACTTTGTCACCCTCTGACTCATCCTAAATTAGATTCAATGGTCCCCCTTTGACCACACAACAATTTAAATGTAAAACGAACAAACAAACTGTGAATTCCTTGGGTGGCACTCTATATGAAAAGTGGAGATGGGATGAGTGCTTGTCTCACTCCCTCTAGTCTTCTCAGCAAATGCTTTCAACATAATCACAGGGTAGTGTTAAACCTACATACCAGGCCATTCAGCTGTGGGTGTTTTAAATGCTGTAAGCCCCAATACTTCCACACACAGGTCAGCAGGTCTGACTTGAAACTGACACCTTCATCTGTCAGTATTTCTCTGGATAAGCCTACTCTGCTGAAAATTTCTTGCAGGGCATTTACCACCTTGTTAGACTCAACAGAGGACAAAGCTACTAGCTTAGATTACAACCACGAAGATATGCCTACTACTTGTGGAGCACGGTGGTACTAAGATACCCTATAATGTCCATAACTTCCACTGGAAATGCTTCATCAATAAAGCAGATTTAGTTTCATCTCGTTCTTAGTCAGGCTTTGGTTACTGCTCAAATTTTTTGAAGTATCTTGTCACATCTTTTGCAGTACCTAGCTGACAGAAATTCTGCGTACTCTCTATCTTTTTTGTAAATTTTATGGTCATGTGACATGAAAAGTGAATATCGTGCTATGGCCAGAAGTGCTCATCTGTAGGCCTTTGGACCTGTCAGTTGTTGTATTGCCTCTCCCTCTAGTCTTCCTTCTGGAGTCATTTCAATGTACAATAACCCTTTGTTCCAGTATACAGAATTCTCCTGGCCTTGAGAATCAGGATCCTCCTTAGTTGCCTCTCTTACATCCTGTAAGGTACAGTTTGACAACTTGAGCTTGTCTGAACATGTTCTTTGTGACCTTCCCCAGTCCTCTTAAAAAGGAAGGCTGATATCTTTGTACAGTGGTGCCTCAAATTCAGGCTTGCTAGCACCAACTACCTCTCCTCTTAAATTAGTCCCTTTCAAGAGAAAATCAGTGCCTTTTAAGAAATGTGGTTCAGGATCACCTCTCCTAACCCCCCCCCCCCCCCAAAACAGCCACAACATGAGCCTAGGTTGAAGGTTTGGGCACTGGTTAAATCTCTCTCTGTTACCTTCCCCACATGCTTGCCTCCATTCCTAGCAGTATGAAACCATATGCATACAAGGTACTAAATCAACAACATTTTTTTCCATTGAAACATCAGCTGGTATATCACCAAAGACTGCTACCTGTTTATTTCCTTGCCCTGCATTCCAATCCAAGTAAAATTAGTCAATTGTACCTGAAAAGGGTGCCCTTCTAATGCCCTAACTGGAGTGGGCTGAACAGGGAAGTATTTTTAATCACTGCATATTTAACATTAATTATGGCTGAATTCTACATCCTTCTAGACAATGGTCTGTTACTCCTTCACTAAGATGGTGTACAAACTCCTGTGGTAGTTTGGTCTAGCAGCTATCTCCAGGCAACTCACCTAATGAGTGCCTTTTCTTGTGGCTTTTGTTCTCCACCTGTCATATTGGAGATTTGTGTCAAACAAGCCCCACTGGATTGTACTGAAAACATTTGACACTAGGACCTGGAAATTGACTGGAACTAATGGCTTCCCCACTTGCCAACAGAGCCTGTTGTTATGACTTAGGCTGCCCCATGGGCTCCTTATATTCACATGTTGCACTGTGATATGCTAGCTAGACACAGGTCCCCCTTTGCTCCCCATTTCTTCACCAGTGTTACATTCCTGGTCTGAACACTAGATTACGTCTTCAGTTAAGGGTACTAAGTGCTTGTTTCATCATCAAAAGTTTGAACTGTGTTTTCATTCATTTAGCAATTACTTTTTTATCTAAAACATCTTATAAGTATATGTTTACTGTAAATAGTGATTTATTTAATCTGAATAACATTTATATTTAAATAAGAATTACAAATATGTTTCTGACAGTGACAGTTTTAAATGCATCCTTTTTCCTGTCTGCTTTAATGAAATCAATTTATCTTAGTTAGTCTGTTTAGATAAAATGAATTTTAAGAAATTGTATACAGCTTCATGTTCTTAGTGCATGCATACATAGTATATTAAATTGATCTTTTTCTTTTGTATGTTTTTAATGTACATGTAATTTCCCTTCTGCTTGCTACTAACCTGTAGTTGCTAGGAATTCCCACTAGATATCATGAGAGGGTTAGTTTGTGGCTTCTGTGAGAGATAGTTAGCCTTGATATAGTTTATCCATGCAGAAGGTTATTAAAACATATAGTTTTATTTTCAAATTTAGAGTTTTTATATTGTCCATAACGATTTTAAAAAATGTAGTTGTCATAATGAATCAAGGAAAGCACTTTTCAGTTTTACTTATAATAGCAGTCTCCATCAAATGATAATATTTAACATTGTATCTATTAATGTCAATGGATTGGACAACCTCATGAAAAGGAGTAGTGCAAACAAATAGTTAATGCTACATAAAGCAGATTTTGCATTCATTCAGAAATCCCACTTAGTAACAGAAGATCTAAACAAATTAACCTTTAAAGGATTATAAGATTTTGGTAAGTTCAAACTACAACCACAAAAGAAGAGGTGTCCTAATTTTACATAGAAAATCAATGAGAATTTCAGAAATAGTTGATTCATACTCAAGCAATGACAGTATGCTTGCTTTAGTCATACTAAAACTAGATAAAAAGATGTACACTTTTGCAAACATCTACTGGATACTGGGTATTGGGACTAAAACTGTGAAAAAACATTTAGACACCATAACATTAAAGTCTAAAGGTGAGTTACTATTAGCAGGGGATTTTAATCGCATCTTGTCCTCCACTGATACCACAAGCTCTAAGCCCTTCATGATGTCCCCTGTTGCCAAGCACTTGAACAACTACATAAAAGACAGAAACCTAATTGACATTGACGGTAGAAAAATATTATCCTCCCTGAAGTATTCTCACTAGTCTTACAGATTTGGCACACAGACCAGCATAGACAACGTCTTTGTAACCAGTTATTTTAATGGCCAAAACTGATAATGTAATGCTGACATCATGCCCTATGTCTGACCGCAATGCTTTCACCGTCAATGTAACACTTAATACTGACCCTTTAAACTTCTGCCAAAATACTACCTGCTTATCTAGTAACAGTGCAATGATTTAAGGAATGGTTTCTAGACTAAATAAAGCTTTACCTAGATGCCAGTAATAATGGAGAGGTTTCAGATATTATCCTATGGGATACTTTAAAGGTAGTCATACATGGTAAAGTTAAAAGTTGGTATATAAATAAAAGGAAAGAATGGGGTAAAAAACTGGTAGACATACAAAAAGAAATTGTTGAACTAAAACTTACATCAAATGACAAATCTGCATTAACTGACATGTAAACTGAACAAGGAGTATCAGGATATCATGCACCATAAAATATCAATAAATCTGGAAAAAATCAGATTACAATCCTACTCAATTAATCCCAGAGTATGCATAGGATTGCGATCAGATCTAAATGTTTAAATGAGAAAAGTCATATAAAAGAAATAATATAAACTAGAAATAATCAGACTATCAAAGTTACAGATCTAAAAAAATCTTATTACGTTTTAAAAGCCATTACAAGAATATTAATAATAACAACTCATTTACAAGTGATAACAAAAGTATAGACAACTTTCTTGTTAATAATATTCAATTGAAACTATCCAAACACAATATTAATAATGTAGATAAACCCTTTTCCTTTAAAGAATTAAAGGGACAAATAAACAGTCTTAAGACAAAAAAGGCACCAGGGCTAGATGGTCTAATTCCAGAATTGTACAAACTCTTATCTGATAACATCTTGAAAATCTTACTCAATGCATTCCAAGAAGTTAAAAGTACAGAAAACATCCCTCCCTCGTGGAAATATTCTATCATGTCTCCCATCTTAAAACCAAATAAAGAGCCCAACCTTTGCACATCATACAGGCTAATCTCCTTGCTTAACACTGACTACAAGATATTCATGTGTATCTTAGCAGACAGATTAAATAATATTCGTTCAATATTAATTCATGAAGACCAAACTGAGTTTATCAAAATCAGAAAGGTACAAGACAATGTTATTAGATTACTGTCATTAATAGACTTAGTAAACAAGAAAAAAAATGTTATTTCTATTTTAATCCTTGATTAAGATAACGCTTTCAACTCCCTAAATTGGACATATCAGTTTAAAGCTCTGAAAAAATACAATTTCTCCCCAAACTTTATAAGATCAATTAAAAAACTATATGAAAAGTCCATAGCCTATGTAAAGATTGGATCTTATCTATCTAGCCCATTCTAAATATTAAGAGGTACTAAACAGGGGTGCTCCCTCTCCCCATTACTCTTTACCCTGGCTATTGAGCTTCTTGCAAATTATGTTAGAAATAATGACAGCGTTAAAGGATATAAAGTGTCAGACAAATTATCCCCAAGATACAACTGTTTGCTGATGACCTACTAATAACTTCTAATGATATTGAAAATTCAGTAGATCAACTATTACATAAGCTAGACTTCTTTCCAAACATCTCTGGTCTAACATTCAATCACAACACTTCTAGTGAAATAAAATGTTACTATAAAACTTAGATCAAAAAGAGACATAAAATGGTAGGGCATACATATTAAATATCTAGATATCATTATTGAATCTAATTATAAAAAATCACTCACATCTAATTACCAACAACTTACAAATTCAATTACCAGTCTAATAGATAGTTGGAACAGACTCTTCTTCACATTTGAAAACAGACTAACTTTAATCAAAATTATATTGTTACCTAAAATCGTATTCATTGGCCATGCTCTAATAATTCCCCCATCTGTCAAAATTAAACAGAAAATTAATAACTTATTACCTAACTTAAACCAAGAATTTTTCTTCTCTTGCATACCACAAGCTGGTATGAAGGCGGTATATGGTTTCCAAATACTGATTTTTATTTAAACTCTGCATTTATTAACATGGTGTGGCTTTGGAATAATACTTCTTATACATCATATTGGAAATTAATACATGAAGCCTTACTTCTTAATAGTAATAGGAAATTGCTTGAACCGTATACTCAAATACAGGTTCAGGCACCTAGGCAGCGAGACATTTCCCTGTGGTACATTTGGTTAGGGACTCATGGCTGAAGTAACAGTCAACTGCAGAGAAATATGGCTGTCACAAATTCCCTGTGGGCAAAGAGAAGCACACACTGCCATATACACAGCTTTAATAATCAAGTACACAGGGGCAGGAAAAAGTAATGAGTGTTGTGCTCAGTGTACAGTACATGCTTATGTAACTACAACATGTAGAAGTGTGCTACTGAGTGGAGGAAATCCTGCATGCTACTGTAGTCACGTTTATGCTCCAATATGCATTTTAGGTAATATTCCTGAGACTCTGTGAAAGGGGTCATGATCCACATACACCAATTATAGAGGCACTGACCACTGTGCACTGCATTTTTACTGCCACTGACATGCCCATTGGCTAGCCTGCTTCTGATGCCTGTTGTAATTCATACTGTTTTGTGTTGCTTTGTGAGTCATGGATATTACTTTTCCCCTGTGCATTTGATTATTGAAGTTGTGGGTATGGCACCACATTCTTCTCTTTGCCCACAGGGAATTTGCAATAGCCATATTTCTCTGCAGCTGAAAGTCACTTCAGCCATATGTCCACAACCAAATGTACCACAGGGAAATGTCCCACTGCCTGGGTGCCTGAACCCACTCAAATACATACAGACATCTTTATATGGATTTTGAAAATATACATTCAAAGTGAAAGGTCAAAACTTCTCACACCTCTTATAAACCAAATATTGCTGCTGTTTAAAAAGCTTATGTTTTCTAATAAATTAAGAATTTATTAATAAGTATGTTTCCTATTGTTTACAAAAATGAATGTTTGATATCGTTTGATACTCAGAAAATGTTAGAATTTAAGAAGGGTGACCTGTTACATTGGAATCAATTTCTCTCAGCTAATAAAATAAGTTCTGCAGATTATTTGATCATCAGGTATAGTTTGCAAAATTGCAATTGGCTGGACATTCAAACTTGTAATATACATACTTAGCTCGTACCCTCATTAGAGGCATGCAATAAGAGTAACTTAAAAATCTTGGATTTTATCTCAACAATTATTAATAACTCACCCTGGAATACTTCATAGATATCTGTTATTTATAAAATTCTCAGAAATTATTTTAGCAAAACATGTTTCAATCTCAGAGTTGATCACCAGAGGTTACTTAGCACTCTGAAATCCTTTGGTTCCTTATGTTAAACTTTCTATTGTTTCTTGTCCCAACGTAGCCCCCTGGCCCTCCAAGAAACTGTGTGCTTACCATGTAAGTCAGTGAATTGAAGTGTCTTGTTCATTTATACCTTACTAAGCCATCATAAACATGAGTTATAAGTTAGAAAGCTTAGAGAAGAGCTTAGTTTGTTCTCTATATGGGGCATGTTTAATGGAATACGGTTACTAGTAGTAATATCACTGCATGAGTGGTAGCTGTTTCAGTTACTGGCTTCCTTCCTATTGTATACATGTTCTGTAATACTGCTGTTGGCCTGTATTTACAAGCTGGTTGATGTAACACTGCTGTTGGCCTGTAACTACCAGTTGGTAGATGTAAATGTACCTAATGTGTTTACTTTGCTAAGACTGGGAACAAACAGATGCACACACTTGGCTTCTTAGTCCTTGTGCCTTACCTGTACCGTCCTGCTCATGTTTGTCTTTTACTCAATGAAACGGACTTCCAGGCACTTGCATTATACTCTGCCAGTGTGTAGACCCTCAGAGAAGTTACCCATTTGACTTGTTTAATGGATAGTACTGTCACTAATCTTTAACTGCTTGCTTGATTTCATTTGGTTTATGCTGAAACCTAGCACTGTGTATTATCTGCTGAAAAATGCTGAAATCTTGTCTTTTCTGAACTGCTGCTTGCTTGTTTACTGTTATGCTGTACAATCAGAAGGCACAATCTGTTTATATTGTTAAATTTCTGCATGTAGTATTTGGGTGCTGGCAACTGCATTCTCTCTTCCTTCTGCTTATTCAAGCTTGACTAAACGCTAGCTTCCCTTGACCTTACTGTGTTCTGCATTTTAGAGTAAACACTTGCTACCCTTAACCATTCTGCTTTTACCTGTGTGTTTTCTCCCTCCCAGTGCCTACTTAAAGGCCCCTTTCTCTAAATCTGTGCTGTAAACTAAGCAACTCTTCTTTCTAGCTCTTCATGCCTCGCTAGTCTTCTCTTCCCTGTCTACTGCTTCCTGCAAACCCATGAGTCTCTGGGCCTTCAATTGCTTTCTCTATTCTAGAGAATTTTTTACCCCCCTAAACTCACTATCTTATTGTCATTACTTCTCTCTTTTATTTTACAGTAGTCACCTATGCAGAAAAGTGATCTCAATCCTCCCCCCAACCCTGAACACACCTGGCTGAACATCTATCTAATGGCCCTAAAACTGATACTAGAACTGTTGCTCTCTAGCCAAGGATGGGAGAAATAAAAAAAAATCATAAGCTAGACTTATGTGTAAAGAAAAAGAAAAAATGAATTCATTGCAGTTAATTACACAGGATACATCCAAGTAATCCAAGAAAATGAATCCAAAAGTAGAAACAATTTATTGAACAACAGAGCTTTCTGGGAATCACCCTTCTTCAGTGTTTAACATCCAACAAAATAACAATTTAATTTATATAAAACAAACATGAACATGTGATACAGCCATTGAATAATATTAGTCAACTAATCATGAATTAAAATAGTAACACATACTAAGTATATCATACCATTTTATAAAAAACATTTAAAATGAACACACATGCATATCAATACTGCATTTGTTTTTTAGCTAAATTTGGTTTTGTTACTACATGGTTTAAACCCAGAAAAACATCAGCTTCTAGCCTTATAATCCATTTATATTCTGCTGTCTCTAATCTATTATTAACTTCCCCACCTCTAAGGTTCTTATGTTTTATTTCTATCACCCTAAATTTAAAAGTGTGACTTATATCTGTCTCCATTATATGTTTGGCTAAGGCATCAGTTTTTATATTCCTTTGACTATTCAATTTATGCTCTATAATTCAGTCTCTGAGTCTACGACTGCATTTCCCCACATAAAATCACTCACATCTTGAACAAGTCCCTAAATATACTATTGACGTAGTATTGGAAGTTGCCTGACACTGAAATTTAAACACTCTCTTAGTTGTTGGATGTAGGAAATCTACTGTCTCACTAATATTCTTACAACAACTGCAATTATAACAGGGAAAGGTTCCATATTTGCCTATAATTATATCAGTATTATTAGCATTAAAATCTTTATAGCGTAACTTTCTTTTCAAATTCATACAATTTCTGTATGTAAATCTAGGTTTCTCACCCACTATGACAATTAATTCAGGCATAGACTTCAGGATCCTCCAATTCTTACTTATGATCTTTTCTACTTCTTTTATTATAAGATTACATGTGGCAACATATCAAACATTAGTTCCATCTTGTGAGCCTACATTGGTTAATGAATTAATGTTATTCTGTTCGCAAAAATAAGGGCAAGCTACTTGCATCCTATTGTCCATGATGTAACTCATGGCTTCCTTAATAATCTTATCACTGTAAACTCTATTTTAAATTCATTAGCCATCGCTTCCATTTGTTCCTTTCATCTAATCTCATCAGTGTTCAACCTACTTACTCTTGTAAATTGTCCCTTCACTATATCCTTGAAAACATGGTGGGCATGCATACTTTTCACATGTGTGTACCTATTAACCTGGGTCTCCTTTCTATGCACACATATTTTTAATAAAGCCATATCTTTATCTATTTGCACATCCAGATAAACAATTGCCTTATTTGAATAATTTATTTTAAACTTCAGGAACTCAGTTGTGCCATTCAAATAATCAACAAAACTCAATATGTTCTGTTCATTTCCTTCCTAATTAGAAAACAATCATCTACAAATCACTGATATAATAGAACATTCTCCTTAAAAAGATTGCTATCACTATAAATGTATTCATGGTCCCACTGATTTAACACTAAATTTGCATAGGTGGCGGTCATGGGAGTGCCCGTTGCAACACAAGCCATCTGTAAGAAAAGTTGACCATCAAACATAAAAATATTTTTAGTAAGTACAATCTCAATTAAATAACAGACATTTTCAATTTGCCTTCCCTGCATACTGGTGTTTTTACATAAAAAAAAATCGCGAATAGCATTTATGCCGTACTCATTTGAGATTACAGTGAAAAGAGAATTTATGTCATATATAACTGGAGTTAGTGGACAAGGAACTGTAAGGAAATTGAAGAGATCCAGAGTAATATCACCTTGAAGTTGCAGATCATATATAAGCATGTTAACCTCTGTTATACATTTTTTTATATCAGGAAAAATAATTTTCTTAAAAGTATTCATATCTGACAGAGATTCATGCATCAAACCCATATAGTCATCCCTATTAAAGAGTGCAATAGCACCCCTTTGTCTGCCTGTTTGATAACTAAATCAGAATTGTGGCAAAGGGCTTAAAGTGCTTTATACTATTCATAAGTTAAATTGTAAATCTTTTTCACTTTCCTTATGTCATTACTATAAAGTACCCTTATGTTTTGTTCCCAAATATCAGCAAAAGCATTAAAAACCAGAGAGATACTTGGGATAAAGACACTTGATGTCTTAAAAAGTATCTACACTATCAAGCACTACTGATCTCTTTCAACAAATACCTGACAGACTTAATGCCTTTGATAAAAGACTTGAAGCTGCTAAACAGCAAAAACTTCAAAGGGACATTAATGATTTTAGTTTAGGCCATATTTTTTCTTGGCCTAAAAATTCTAATAACTTAAGAAATAATGTCAGTCAACAAACTAAGAGAGGTGCAATGTATGAGTTAGACACTTTCTCCTATGGAAACTTGGAATTAACTAATCAGCACTCTCAAAATGAAAAAATATTGAATGGTGTGAAAGTGCATTCAGCAACCCGGAAGCCTTCTATGTCAATAGTTACTGCTTCACCATCTGGTCCAGATAACATTGAAGCTTATGCTACAGATGAGTCAGCGAATTAGCAACTGTATTCAGAGGTTTTAACCAATCAAATTGCTGACTCTGTATCTGTTACATCATTGGCTAGTGCTTCATCTGTTCAGAAAATGAAGCCTAGCAATACCTCACAAAATGGTAAGATTCTTTGCAAACTTCTAAGGCCGGTAATAGTGAAATTACCAGAGAAAGTCAAGGTATGTCAGCAAAATCAGTCTCGAGGGAGGTCACAGCAGTGAATGAGCATGAATGGAGTCAAAAGGAAGAATGACAGCCCACAGGTATACAAAAAACAGGTGCAGAAGAAATAAATAATAAGCGCCTGCATAGTATACTGAATTTATTGGACTATAGATTAACAAACGCAGATATGACTTTATTAAATAAAGAACTACAATTTATACCAGCTATGTCTGATACAATTGTAGAGGCAATAACAGAATTAAAATTCTTTATACGAAATGTGAGTTTGAAATTAATTTTTAAAGATGTAATGCTTCATCTTGTAGATATTTGAAAGAAATCAAGTATATTTATACACTAGGCACAGCTAATGGTCAACAGTGAGAGAGCCAAAAATAGTTTAAACAATAAGAATAAACTCTCAAAATATTTGAGATCCAAAAAAAAATAATAATAATAAATGTTCTCCATCAAATCATAGACAATTCAATGTCAAGAAATTTGTTCAATAGCATTTTTTTTCTTTTCGAAACAATAACTTTTATAGGCTCATAGGTGTGTACTAGGCTAATGGCCCTGGCGCCTTTACAAGCCTAGTCTATAGGATTACTTTGGCATCATGCCACCCAACCTTAGTTCCTAGTGCCTTTGTCGAGTAGAGCCACTGGAGTGATCCCCGGCGTGAATTTTCTATTTCCCATCCACTCATCAAGATTTCTCTTGAAGAGGGCTAGTGAGGTGCTCTGCTTGACATGTATGGGAAGTCTATTCCATAGCATGGTGATGTCTCTAGGTTGGGGGTCTAGAATTTGGAGATTTCCTTTGTCTTTGCCAATCAGGTCCATGATGATGCATTTCATAACTTTGTATATCAGACTCGTCAGGCTAATGGGGAGATAGTTCCCGAGGTCTGTAGTTGCTCCTCCTTTGTGGAGAAGGATGACTGTAGCAGTGCGCCATTCAGTAGGGACAAAGCCTGATGTGAGGCTGTGATTGAACAGGGCACACAGGTGAGGTGCCAGTTCACTTTGTAGTTCATGTAGAACACAGCCAGGGATACTGTCAGGTCCCATAGAAGCTGTATTCTTGGCCTTGGACAGTGCTGTTTTAACCTGTGTGCAACAGTACTACTGGGTGCCTGGCAGTCTACTGGTATTGTGATTGATTCTTTGGGGGGGGAGGGGTAAAGTTAGCACTGAATCTGTCCGCCAGTATATTTGCAATATCTGTTGGCTCAGTATAGGAGGTACCATTGTGTAGTAGCTCAGAGCAAATCTGGGTATTGCCATGGAGATTCTTTACATAACTATAGAAGGCCTTGTGGTTATCTTTACTGTCTGCTGCAATTCTGTTTCCATAGCTAGCTTTAGAGGATTTGATGAGGGATCTCAACCTTTTGTTCAGGCTGATAAGGGAGTTTTTCCAGTCTTGGGACTTCACCTTATTCTGCATCAGTTTCCTCCTTCTGTTGTAGAGTTTGTTTATGGCAGGGGACCACCAGGTTGGTTTCCTTTTTTTTTTTGAGAAGAGCGTCTTAGATCTATTGGGTATGGTGAGATCCATGCATTTGTGTACATGTTCGTACAGTGCAATGGTGTATGATATGGCGGACATGCAACTATTCTCCATTTGCATGGGTGCCATGAAGTTAGCCACCTCTCTTTTTAGGAGCATAAAGTTAGCTTTGGAGAAGTCTTTCATGGTGGTTACCTTTGTTGGGGGGTTGGGAGAGATGTGGATTTCCAAGGTGATTAGCTTGTGATCGGATCTAACCAGGGAGGAGTTGACTATTGCTGTAGGGCAATGGTCACCCATGTTAGTAATGACCAGGTCAAGGATGTTGCTATCTCTAGTGGGGGTAAGAACGAGCTGGTCCAAGGCATTGGAATTAAGGAATTCCAGAAAGCATTGGGCATGTGTATTGGTACATGAGTAGTTTTCCCAGTTAATGGAGAGGTAGTTGAAGTCGCCCAGTATGAGAGTGTTAGGTTGGACCCCAATATTCTCTAGGGTGCTTAAGAATGTGGAGTGTGAGTCTTGGGACATGGTTGGGGATCTATAGCAGGCTACGACCTGAAATGCTGTCTTACCCAATGTTAGTTGCACCTGAAGTATCCCAGATGCATTATGTTGGGCTACCAGTCTGGAGGTGTGTGCATTCTTTATGAATATGGAAACACCACCGCCTTTGGAGCTTCAGTCCAAGTTCTGGAGCCGAAAGGTGTGGAATGAGTTGCAGCCTGGTAGCGCAGGGGTGTTTTTTGCTGCCTTGAACCAGGTATCTGTTACAGCACAAATGTCAATGTTCTCCACTTTAAGGAGTACTTTGAGCGAGTGCATTTTGAGATTTAGACTTCTAGCACTAAACATCATGACCCTCAAATTGCATTTGTTTGTAGCTGTTATGGTGGTAATTTCATCTTTGGAACACCACCTAAAAAGGCACTATAGGGATGGCAAGAGCCTTGGAGAGTATCCAGAATCACAGGGGTGGCAGATGCAGGCCATCTCTGGCAAAGCATCGAGGTCTGTCAATCATGTCATCCCAGGCAGACAGATACTGGATCCCCTTAGAATGACACCAGAAACTTAGCCAGTTGTTGAAATCAATCATTTTCTGCTTGTACTGTGGTATCATTCTGGGTGATGGCAGGATGCTGCTCAGGGCTAGGGTCATACCCACCTGGGCTACATAATCAGAGAGCTCCTCCATGTCTCTTTTCATGTAGTACAGGGAGGTACATCTCAGGTCATTCACACCCACATGTACAATGGCAGAGTCATATTTGTACCTATTGTTGAGGGACCTGAGTGCGTGCTTTATGTGGTGGATCCTGGTGCCTGACAGGCAGCTGACTGTTACTTTCTCTTTATTCAACCTAGTGAGTGGGACATCAGTGTGCCTCACTATTGAGTCACCTATAACTAGTGTGTTGGGCATGCTGTTTTGCCTCAGGGGCTTTGGTTGAGTGGCACACTGTTTAGGAGAGTTATGTGTCTTGTGATTAGTGTTGTGTTGTGGTGGTCAAGTGCATTTCTGTCTTGAAGGTCTCTGCTGTTTGGTTAGATTTTTATTGAGAGCCTCAGTGAAGGTGGGTGTGTGGTTTGTGTTTTTCTCTGAAGGCATTGTTGGTGTGTGTTCTGGAGGGCTATGTGTTCCATGTGGTGTGGTGCAAATGTTGACCTTCTCCTCTTGACCAGCTATTCCGGTCTTGGCTGGAGAGTGGGTTGATTCCAATTTGGATATATAAGTGCATCTCTCACAAGTCTGAGTGTTGGGAAGTAAGAGGAGAGGGTTGCCACTGTACATGAGGCAGTTGCTACATTGCCTCAGGATGCACAAGTTCACCAGGTTAATAGGAGTAAGCACAGGGAACTGACCTTTAGACATGCCTGGAGGGGTGGGCATTAATAAGTACTGGAGCTGTTTCCTTGTAGAATGTTTAGTGCTGGTAGCACTTTTGTGTACTACAATAACTGCTACAAGAAGTCTGGTAAAGTGCTAAACTAACAAGCTAGTAAATATGCAGGAGAGGAGAGAGCTAGCAGATCTAAGGGAAAAACTGAAGAGCAGACTTTGGCACTGCTCAGAAGTTTACAAACAGTCCTGGATACAGCAAATCTGTATCTGGACTAGATTAGCTACAGGAAAGGAGGGAAACAAGAGCAGATGTGGGTTTTTAAACCAGAACGTTGAAAGAGATGGAAAACCTGCCCAAATGATCAATAAACTACAATTTCAGGGCCAAAAAACACTCCTCTTGTGGTAGATAGGATACCTAGTACTTACCACTTCCACTGATAAGCTAGAAGGCTTCCCCTCCAACACAGAAAGGCTTGGGGGGGGGCTCAGAAGTTTACAAACAGTCCTGGATACAGCAACTCTGTATCTGGTCTAGACTAGTTACAGGAAAGGCAGGAAACAAGCCCAAATTTAGGCATTTAAACCAGAAAGTTGAAAGAGATGGAAAATACTGCCCAAATGGCCAATAAACTACAATTCTGGGCCAGGAACTACTCCTCTTGTGGTAGATAGGCTACCTAGTACTTACCACTCCCACTGACAGGCTAGAAGGCTTCCCTCCAACACAGAAAGGCTTGAGGGCTCAGAAGCTTACACACAGTCCTGGATACAGCAAATCTGTACCTGGACTAGACTAGTTACAGGAAAGGCAGGAAACAAGCGCAAATGCAGTCTTCTGAAAACCAGAAAGTTGAAGAGATGGAAAACTATCCAAACAGCCAATAAACTACAATTTCTGGGCTAGAAACTACTCCTCTTGTGGTAGATAGGCTACCTAGTGTTTACCACTCCCACTGATAAGCTAGAAGGCTTCCCTCCAACACAGAAAGGCTTGAGGGGCTCAGAAGCTTACGAACAGTCCTGGATACATCAAATTTGTATATGGACTAGAATAGTTACAGGAAAGGCAGGAGAAAAGGTTAGAATTTTTTTTTTTTACAGAACAGCAGCTAAAACAGCAGTAAATACAATTCAAATGCAGTGCAGGTTAGCACACTTGTGTGTATAGCAATATTATGGCAAATGCAGTTTAAATAAATGCAATTAAATTAACAAATGACTAAAAACAAGTACAGAAGGAAGTAAATTAGAAGGCTACTAGCAAGCAGTAATAAGAGCAGAGCAAAAGCAAATGAACAGATAACAACACGCAGAACAGCAACCTAAGACAGGACAGCTGAATAAAGTATAAACATATATATGTGTGTGTGTGTGTGTGTGTGTGTGTGTGTGTGTGTGTGTGTGTGTGTGTGTGTGTGTGTGTGTGTGTGTTTTTGAGGAAGGGAACAGAGCAGGATTAAGAGGC
Source organism: Protopterus annectens (assembly GCF_019279795.1). Taxonomy (NCBI): domain Eukaryota; kingdom Metazoa; phylum Chordata; order Ceratodontiformes; family Protopteridae; genus Protopterus; species Protopterus annectens. Next base: position 432,274,298 of record NC_056727.1, read on the forward strand.
TACAGGGGTTGTCCTTCCCAAATGCTCAATTTGTACACGGCGGATACAGCTGAAGAGATGGGACTAATAGGAGTGCCTGAAATCAGAATATGATCTCACTGCACTCAGCTGAGTGAGCAAATGAGATGGGTCCAGAAGGAGTATCCAAACACAAATTTACAAGAAGGGTGGGCAATTTCAAAGCCACCAAGATTAACACAAAAACAGGAACAGGGAGGGAGGGTGAGGAACTAACTGTAGAGACACAGAACCCACAACAATTAATATTCAGTGAAAAAAATAAAATGCAGTACTATATAAAAAGGTGCAGATAAAAGTGTGCGTAAATTCGCTTATACATCCAGTTGATTGCAAGTAGATCTTAGCCAACCCAAGCAAATATTTTAGCAGAAATAAAACAAGACTTAAAACTTATATGGCAAGACCAACCCCCTAGGCTAGGAGTTAAACACAGAATATCAATGAAATAAAACTAACCCCTACTGCTACCAATGGCTACACTTCTAACAAGCTCTCTGTAGAGATACAGAGCATACAGTATTCAATTCAATTAATAGTCAGTGAAAAAAATAAAATGCAGTACTATAAGAAAAAGTGCAGATAAAAGTGTACTTAAATTCGCATTTACATCCAGTTGATTGCAGGTAGACCTTAGCCAGCCAAAGCTCAGATATTTTAGGAAAAATAGCACAAGATGTAACACTTATATGTCAAGACCAACCTCCTACGAAAGGAGTTAAACACAGAATATCAATGAAATGAAACTACCCCCCCCCCCCCACTGCTACCAATGGCTACACTTCTAACAAGGTCTCTGTAGAGACACAGAGCCCACAATATTCAATTCAATATTCAGTGAAAAAAATGCAGTACTATATGAAAAAGTGCAGATAAAAGAGTACTTAAAGGACCACTATGGGCAAACAATGAAAAAACATATATATTTTTATCTTGCCATGATTTACTGCACCTCCTAAAGCTGCCTGCAGCAAAATAAGTACTCATTCCTAATTTTATTTTTTTTTATTCTTGTCTGCCCTCGTGGAGGCAGACATTGTGATTCCTTTGGAAAGCTAAAACTGTCTCATAATGCACAGACTGTGAGAACAAATAGCCCAACCATTTGTTGTCACTCAGACTAGACTTCCATTCACTTAGAATGGAACACGTGAAAAAAAAACTGCCAAATTTGAGGGTCTGCAGCTCATGTGTCATTGACTGGTATGCGCTGAGTTTTGCAAATGTTTTTCCTACTGATGTACTAAGAAACTTGCAAAGGTGTCAACAGATTACTTAGTTAACAAAGACTTTTCACAAGGAGCAGGTTTGCAAGTTTCAATTCCTGGCCAAGTTAATCATCCCATCTCCCCTCCTTCAGTGAGCTACAGCCTCACATTTCTAGCTTGGGTAGATTCAACTATTGAGTCAGGTTTGTATGACAATAGACAGCAAAAAATCACAGCCTGGTGCTCCACTAAATCTGTTCCCTTGTATGTCTCTTCACTTCTGAACAGCATTTCCCAGGAATAAAAAAAAAAACAAAGCACACACATCAGTCCAGAGTTTGGGCCAATCTATCCATTTCTTAATGTGCACAGTAAAATATTTAGTTTGTAATGCATTCTGGCTGCTGACATGGTTATATTTACATAGTTATTATTTTATAGTATAACCTAAACTTATGGTATTTAATACCAAGCTTTACAACAGTTCGCAGTTTCTTAACAATGACCTCCCAAGCATCTGATGTGACCCAGTACTTTGTCAATATACTGTAAATACATAGAATAATACAAATATTTGTGCAGATATGACTCGTAGAATACACATATACCATCATTAAAACAAGATAAATGCAATATAAATCATATCAATATAGTTATGATTTCTAGTGTATGACCCTGTTTGTCTATGGAAACTTCTTTTTGAATTTATGTTCAAGCAGTTATATATTTGTTGTATATTATCTTGTTTAATTGTTTCTCAGTATTCTAACCACTGTGTATGCTGCATAAGTTGTAAAACTCTGATTTTACTCCTTTTATATGTTCTATGCTCTTTGTATAAAATAGCTATGTTTGTATAATTTATTTTTATTATTTTTTATGACTGTTTACTATGTATCTGGAACTTTTCTCATCGAGCCTCCGCTGAAAATGGTCACTTTGTGTCCAGTCGGACTAACCTGGTAAACAAATGGAAAATAAATAAAAAATAAAATAAAATATACAAAGAAAATCAATCAATGTACCAAGAAAAATCCGAAACTTAAGGAAAAAAACACAGAAGGAAGGAAAATGTTTCCTTGATGCTGTATTGAAAATCCTACTCACTTATTCAGATATTATTACACTAAATACAATATTATGTAGCATTGAAAGGTGCTGACATTATAAGGGTGACAGTGCATTATTTACTCATGAAGCAAATGTCAGCGTGGAAAAGTTCAAATAGTGGATAAAGAGGAGGAGAAGAAGAGAAGAAAGAGTGAGAAAAAGTATTTGTTAGAAGTAATAATTAGGGTAGATATGGGAGGCAGGAGAAAAAATTAGTAAAAGTAACATTACAAGTAAGAGAAACTAAACCAAGGAAAATAATAAACAACATGGACAACAAGATTTAGTGTGTGTGTGTGTGTGTGTGTGTGTGTGTGTGTGTGTGTGTGTGTGTGTGTGTGTGTGTGTGTGTGATGTAAAAGAACTATGAAGCAAATCTGCACTGATACCTGCTTGCTGCCCTGCTGAGGGGGGCACTTGTGAAAGTGCAGTGGACTGGCTCCAGAAGGAAGGGATGGCAGCATAACTCTCAACATCACAGAACAAGAAATCTGGAAAAGGCCATAAATAATGGGGGGGGGGGGCAAAGGCCCAAAAATAGGGACAATTTATAAATATTGTTCTTACAAACTTAGAAAGTTGATAAACAGATTTTACATTAGAGTGAATTTTCTGACTTCAGTGTTCAATGATTTGCCAGTGATTTGACAGAAAACTACAACTTTATGAAAAACAGACAAAAAATCTGGACTTTTTGCAAAATTCTGTACTGTTGAGAGATATGGATGGAAGTCCTGAACCAACACCCATCAATCGTTTTCATTTGTTTGCCAAAGCCATTACAGCAGTGTTTTGCAGAGAGTTGGGAAAAGCCTGAAATTTGACTGGTATGTTGTGAGGGTGTGGGTAGCTGTGTTGAGGTATGCCTTTGTAAGTGTAGAGCGAATGCTATGCATTATGAAATGGAGAGATTAAGAGTAAAATTGTGCTCATTGTAGTCCCTAGAAATTTCATCACTGCTTGATTCAGACATATACATTCCCCTGTGTTTGTCAGTACTATGTTTGAGTGCCCTGTTTTGGAGTGTGGTATCACTGCTACACCTGCTGGGACTCTTTCAATACAAGTATCTGCTTTGGAAGTTTTCTCCAGGAGTTTGTTGCTGAGAGGATGAGAAACATGCTACAAGTATACAACTAGGACAAACTACAAAAAGCCATAGTAAGAAAAAGAACTAGGTCACATCAGAGGCTTGGGAGATCACTGTTAAGAAACTGAGAACTGTTGTAAAATTTATCATTAAATACCATAAGTCCAGGTTATGCTATAATAAAATAAGTATGTAAAGATAACCATGTTAGCAGCCAAAATGCATTGCAAGTTGAATATTTTACTGTGCACATTTTAAAAAATGGATAGATTGACCTAAATTTTGGACAGATGTTGTGCTTTTTTTTTTTATTCATGGGAAATGCTATTCAGAAGTGAAGAGACATACAACGGAACAGATTTAGTGGCACACCAGGCTGGGATTTTTTTTATGTCTATTGTCATTCAAAGCTGACTAAATATTTGAGTCTACCCAAGCTGGAAATGTGAGACTGTAGCTCACTGAAGGATGAGAGATGGGCGGAGTAACATGGCCAGAAATTGAAACTTGCAAAACTGCTCCTTGTGAAAAGTCTTTTTTATCTCAGTAATTTGTTGACACTTTTGCAAATTTCTTTCAGAGAATGTGTAGTACATCAGTATGAACAACATTTGTAAAACTCAGCACATACCAGTCAATGAGTCAATGACACATGAGCTGCACACACTCAAACTTCGCAGTTTTTTTTCAGGTGTTCCATTCTAAGTGAATGGAAGTCTAGTCTGACAACAAATGGTAGGGCTATTTATTCTCACAATCTATGCATTATGGGACAGATTTATGTTTTCAAAGGAATCACGATGTCTGCCCCTATGAGGGCAGACAAGAGTAAAGTCAAAGTAAATTTAGGAATGAGTACTTGGTTTGCTGCAGGCAGCTTTAGGAGGTGCAGTAAATCATGGCAAGATAAAAAAATATATGTTTTCCTCATCATTTGCCCATAGTGGTCCTTTAATTTTGCTTATAGGTCCAGTTGATAGCAGGTAAATCTTAGCCAGTGAAAGCTCAGATATTTTAGCAGAAATAACACAGGATATAGCATTTATATGGCAGGACCAACCCCCTTGGCTAGGACTTAAACACAGACTATCAATGAAATGAAACTATGCCCTACTGCTACCAATGGCTACACTTCTAACAAGCTCTCTGTACAGACACAGAGCCCACAATATTCAATTCAATTAATATTCAGTGAAAAAACTAAATAAAATGAAGTACTATATGAAAAAGTGCAGATAAAAGTGTACTTAAATTTGCTTATACATCCAGTTGATTGCAGGTATATCTTAGCCAGCCAAAGCTCAGATATTTTAGCAGAAATAACACAAGATGTAACACTTATATGGCAAGACCAACCCCCTAGGCTAGGAGTTAAACACAGAATATCAATGAAATGAAACTACCCCCCACTGCTACCAATGGCTATACTTCTAACAAGCTCTCTGTAGAGACAGACAGCCCACAATATTCAATTCAATTATTATTCAGTAAAAAAATAAATAAATAAAATGCAGTACTATATGAAAAAGTGCAGATAAAATCTACTTTAAATCGCTTATACGTCCAGTTGATTGCTGGTAGATCTTACCCAGCCAAAGATCAGATATTTTACCACAGATAACACAAGATGTAACACTTATATGGCAAGACCAACCCCCTAGGATAGGAGTTAAACATAAATATCAATGAAATGAAAAGTACAGTTTTGTACCTACCATAAATGTAGATGTTCGAGTGTACACCCTGCTGCAGTCATCACACTTGGGTTATCCTGTCGTCAGGCAGTCCCGCAGTCAGCTGGAATTCCAAAGTCTTGGTCCGGCATCAGTTGCTGTTGCTTCTTCCCTGACGTCAGTGCGCCAGGGGTATATATAATGCAACCAACGCCATTTTCTTTAGTTTTTCTTGCCCCAGATGTCAGGTGCCCCCAAAAAGGTGGTCAGTAATTAGTACCAAATTGAGTAAACTTGCACAAACACAAATTCCCTTCAGCTATAAGCAAATACATCAGGAAGGTATAGAAGAGATTTAGCCAGTAGGTCAGAGGGGATGGAGGGAGGGTAACCTGGACTGCAGCAGGGTGTACACTCGAACATCTACATTTATGGTAGGTACAAAACTGTACTATGTTCATCATGTTACCCTGCTGCAGTCATTACACTTGGGTTGAATCCCAAAGCTAAGGATGGGTGGAGGTATCATAGAGGGTTAGAGGAGGCTAGAAGGCCCTGCAGAACTGCAGTGGCGAAGCCCGCCCTGGTCTTAGAGTAAAGTGGCAAGTGATAGTGTTTGGTAAAGGTGTGTACTGAACTCCAAGTTGCAGCTTCCAAAATCTCCTTGGTTGGAACCCCCCTGAGAAAGGCTGTAGAAGTAGCTGTTGCCATGGCAGAGTGGGGCCTAATGGTAGCAGGAACTAGTTTTCCATGATGGGTGTAGCAAAAATGTATGCAATGGCCTATCCATTTGGAAATGGTTTGCTTTGATATAGCCTTCCCTTGAGAAGCTGTAGCATAGGATACAAAGAGCTGGTCAGATTTTCTGAAAGCCTTAGTTTTGTCCAAGTAGTAACAAAGTTTCCTGTGAATGTCCAAGGAATGCAGGAGTCTCTCACCTTTGTTCTGTGGATTTGGGAAGAAGGTGGGTAAGTGGATGGTTTGATTTAAAGCCACACTGGAAACCACCTTAGGCATAAAGGAAGGATTAGTTCGTAGAAACCCTGTCTTGATGAAAAATGAGGAAAGGTTCCACTGCCATTAGTGCCTGTAGCTCTGAGACTCTTCTAGCTGAAGTTATTGCTAGCAGCAGGGCAGTCTTCCATGATAGGAACTGAAGATCTGCAGAGAAAGCTGGTTCAAAGGGAGGTAGCGTTAGTTTTTCCAGAACAAAATTGAGGTCCCATGTTGGTGTAGGTACTCTCCTGGGGGGTCTAAAGTTTTTTGCCCCTCTGAGGAACTGCCTTAGAAGTGGATGCGAAAATAAGGGTGGATCCGTGTTGTAGTGGGCAGAAATAGCTGAAGCATGGATTTTAATGGAGGAGAAAAAAAGTCCTTTGTGCAACATCTCAATTAAATACTGCAGAATGTGAGGCATGTGAGGCTGAATTGTGTCTTGGCCTTTAGATTGGTTCCAGGCACAAAACCTTTTCCATTTGTCCGAATAAGCTTTCCTGGTGCTTGGCCTCCTAGCTTCCAGAATAACATCCATAACTGCTTGGGAAAGAGGAGCTGGCTGGATGCTTAGTTGATTTGCCATGCAGCCAGGTTTAAGGTTTTGAGCTGGCTGTGAAGAATCTGATTGTTTTGTTGTGTGAGTAAATGGGAAATTTGTGGTAATATCCATGGTGGGCAGTGGGCCATATTCCTCAATAGCGGGTACCAGTGCTGGCGTGGCCAGTCTGGGGCTATGAGAATCAGTCAAGGTCTCTCCTTTTTGACTTTCAGAAGTACCTTTGTGAGGAGAGGCAATGGAGGGAAGGCATATACTGTCAGGTTTTTCCAAATGAAAGAGAGTGCGTCCACTTTCCATGCTTGATGGTGAAGTGCCCTTGTACAAAATTTTGTTAGTTGATAGTTTTGAGGGCTGGCAAACAGGTCTATGTCTGGAAGGCCCCATTTTTGAGTTATCATTGTAAATACTTGTGGATCTAGTTTCTACTCGTGGGGATCCATGATGTTTCTGCTGAGGTCGTCTGCCAATGTATTCTTCTGTCCTGGCAGGAATTGAGCTTGTAACTGAACTTGGTAAGCCAGAGCTGTGTTCCATAAGGTCATTGCTTGCCTGCACAGAGGGTAGGAGTGGGTACCCCCTTGTTTGTCTATGTACCACATTACTGTGGTGTTGTCCGTCTTTATTGTCAGTTGTCCTGGATGTAATAGATCCTTGAAGGCTGTCAGAGCTTTCTGTACAGCTAGCATCTCTTTTTGATTGATCTGCAGATTCCTTTGATCTGCAGTCCATACGCCTTGAACGCACTGTCCTGCCATGTGAGCCCCCCAGGCGTAATCTGATGCATCTGTTGTGATAGTTTGCCTGGCTGGGGGCAAGGTGAAAGGCTGACCCTTGTTGAGGTGACATGCCTGTGACCACCATAGAAACTCCTGTTGTAGGCAGGGAATGAGAGATATCATTGTGTCCAAGCTGTGGCTGTGTTGAGACCATACGCTTTTTAGGTACCATTGTAATTTCCTCATATGCAGCTTTGCAAATGGTATTAGTAGTATGCAAGATGCCATGAAGCCCAAGGCCTGCAGAATTTTTCTTGCAGTTAATTGGGCCTTTGTTGCCATTGTTTTGAAATATTGAGTCAGTTGTAGTTGTTTGTCTCGCGTCAGATAAGCCTTCTGGGCCATTGTATTCAAGCTGGCACCCAGGAATGTCATATTTTGTGAGGGTACTAGTTTTGACTTCTTTTCGTTTACTGTGTACCCCATGCAATTTAGTAGATGTTTCACAAAAGCCAGATGATGTAATAGAATGTCCTTGCTTTCTGCTTGGATGAGGCAGTCATCCAGGTATGGGTATATTTGAATTCCTCTTTGTCTGCAGTATGCAATTACTGGTGCCAGGCATTTTGTGAAGACTCTGGGCGCAGTAGATAAGCCAAAGGGCAGTGCAGAGAATTGGTAATGGGTTGAACCTGCAATGAAACGGAGGTATCTTCTGCAACTTTGTCTGATAGGGACATGCAGGTATGCCTCCTTGAGGTCCAACGTTACTAGCCATGCTTCCTTGCCCAACATGGGAAGAAGCTGCTGTAGTGTTAGCATCTTGAATTTGGGTACTTGCAAGTACGTGTTTAGAATTGAAAGGTCCAGAATTGGTCTCCAGGCATTGTCCTTTCTGGGCACTAGAAAAAGTCTTGAGTAAAATCCTTGACCTTGCTCTCGAGTAGGTACCAGTTGAATGGCTCTCATGTCCATGAGAGCTGTCATTTGTTTTTGTGCCAATGCCCATTGATTTTGTGGCAGGTTTGGCATTCCTCTTTTCATTGGCAAGGTGTGAAAATGGAATCTGTATCCTAATAAAATTATGTCTAGGACCCATTTGTCCTTTGTGACAATGTGCCAGTTGTCTGGAAAAAGTGCGGGTTTTCCTCCCAAGGGGGCTGCCAAGAGAGTGTTGCTTGGCCAGATGAGGTGCAAGTCATTGAGTTTGCCTTCTGGTAGATTGGGACCTGTCTTCTCCTCCCTTCTGTGTTGTAGCGCCCCATTGGTGAGGTTTGTACTGGGCTTGTGGTTGTCCTCTGCCCCTTGGGCGTCTGTATTTACCTCTCTGTGGTCTGTCTGTAGCTGGAAAGGACCAATTTTTTGTTGGCCAGTTTCTGCTGAAGCGAGGGGGCTGTACCTGTAGGAAATCTTTGACTGTCTGCATAGATTTTGTCTTATCCTCCATTTTCTTTAAGACTTCTTCTGCTTTAACTCCAAAAAGAACATCCTGCTGTAAGGGAGCATCTAGAAGTTTTGCTTTAACATGATCAGGTAGAGTTTGTTCCTTTAACCAAGCATGCCTACGTATAACAGACCCAGTGACAGCTGCTCTGCAGGAGGCTTCCAAAGAATCAAACCCACATTGTAAGGTATGTTTGTCCACCTGTTCAGTGGCATACAACAGATCCTGCATTTCTTTCAATTCAGATTGTTGAGGGAGAGTGGTCATTTTTTGCTTTAACTGAGAGATTAGAAATTGCTTATACTTAAGCATGTGAAATTGGCAATTTAGTGCCCTCATAGCTAGAGTAGCTGAGGTGTAAACCTTTTTCCCCCACCTGTCTAGTGCTCTGGAATCCCTCTCAGAAGGTACAGGATTTTTAGCCATAGAAGCCTTAGCCCCCTTGGGACCCTGGGAGATTGTCTCTGGGTCAGCAACAGGGCTTTTGTAAAGAAATTTGTGGGAATCAGGCACTCTATAATATCTGTCAGGCTTAGCCGGAGCAGGAGGAAGAGAATCAGGGTTAAAACTGGATTTTAAGTAAACATCATCCACAATGTCTAAAACTGGTGGGATGGCAAGTGGTCTGTGTTGGGGGAGTAAAAGAAACTCTCTGAGCCTTTTCTTCGAGTCAGAGTAGTCCTGACCTTCCCAGTGAAAATGTTCCCTCATAGTGTGTAAAGTTTCCCCAAAGGAGTAGTCTTCAGGAGGAGAAGCTGAGGGAATGGAATCCTCAGCATCAGAATCTTCATAAGGGGAGAAAGAGTAATCTTGGTCCTCAGAGGAGTCTGAAGAAATGGACACTTGTTCAGAGGATGCATAATCTTCCTCTTGTCTAGGCCTTTTGTCAGGAGGGGGCTGGGAACCCCTGATTAAAGTGATCAAATCTTCAGCCATTTTGAGCATCTGTTTCTTAGGCATGGGGCCTTGAACAGGGGACTGAAGTGCAGTCTTTTTAGATTTAATAGGAGTCTTTGTCTTAGAAAACGATTTAATGGTGAGTGTCGGTCTGAAAATGCCTTCAGAAACCGATGGCGTTTCTGCAGCACCGACATCTTTTTCAGCAATGTCGTCGGTAGGGCCTGCACTAAATGGCTGCGTCGGCCTGGTACATTCCGTCAAAAATTCTGAAGCGGTCTCGGGTTCCAGATCTGCGGTAGTCAGAGGCTGCGGCAGAGCCTCACTGAGGACTGGAGAACCAGAGATCGGGCCAGTCGAGGCCTCGGAATCTGGCTTAGGCCTGGGCTGTCTGTCCTTATCCTTGCGTTTTTTGTGCACGCCGGTAGTCGGTTGCTCCGATGGCATGGTGTAGTTAAATTTCCTACCGAAGTAGTGTCATGTGAAATCAAAGTGTCTTTTAATAGTACACTTATTATACCTAGCACAAAAACGACAACTAGTGACGTCGTGGTCTGGGCCTAGGCAAGGTATGCAGTAAGAATGAAAATCCTTATGAGGTATTTGCTTCCCAAAAGAAATACAATTATTAACTTTTTCTGACATCGGTCTGAGGCAAGAAAAGTTTCCCCAACGGGGTACTTAGCTTTATAGAAGACTTCGGTCTGAAGTTCGAATTCGAAAATCTCAGTAGTCGGCCCACCGGCACTTGCGAACTGCTTCTGCTTCGGGCACCGCGCGGCAAGAAAGACTGAAGAAAATGGCGTCGGTTGCATTATATATACCCCTGGCACACTGACGTCAGGGAAGTAGCGACAGCAACCGACGCCGAACCAAGACTTTGGAATTCCAGCCGAATGCGGGACCGCCTGACGACAGGATAACCCAAGTGTGATGACTGCAGCAAGGTAACAGGATGAACATCTACACCCCCACTGTTACCAATGGCTACACTTCTAACAAGCTCTCTGTAGAGTCACAGAGCCCAAAATATTCAACTCAATATTCCGTGAAAAAAAATAAAATGCAGTACTATATGAAAAAGTGCAAATAAAGGTGTAGTTAAATTTGTTTATACATCCAGCTGGTTGAAGGTAGATCTTAGCCAGTCAAAGCTCAGATATTTTGGCAGAAATAACACAAGATGTAACACTTATATGGCAAAATCAACCCCTTAGGCTAGGACTTAAACACAGAATATCAATGAAATAAAACTAAACCCCCCCCCCCGCTACCAATGGATACACTTCTAACAAGCTCTCAGTATAGACACAGAGCCCACAATATTCAATTCAATTAATATTCAGTGAAAAAAATAAATAAAATGCAGTACTATATGAAAAAGTGCAGATAAAAGTGTACTTAAATTTGCTTATACGCCCAGTTGATTGCAGGTATATCTTAGCCAGCAAAAGCTCAGATATTTTAGTAGAAATAACAAAAGATGTAACACTTACATGGTAAGACCACCGCCTTAGGCTAGGAGTTAAACACAGAATATCAATGAAATGAAATTACCCCCCACTGCTTCCAATGGGTGCACTTCTAACCAGATCTCTGAAGAGACACAGAGCCCACAATATTCAATTAAATTAATATTCAGTGAAAAAATAATGCAGTACTATACGTAAAAGTGCAGATAAAAGTGTACTTAAGATCACTTATACATCCAGTTGATTGCAGGTAGATCTTAACCAGCCAAAGCTGAGATATTTTAGCAGAAATAACACAAGACGTAACACTTACATGGCAAGACGAACCCCATAGGCTAGAAGTTAAACACAGAATATCAATGAAATGAAACTACCCCCACTGCTACCAATGGCTACACGTCTAGCAAACACTCTGTAGAGACACAGAGCCCACAATATTCAAACCAATTAATATTCCGTAAAAAAAAATAAATAAATTGCAGTAGTATATGAAAAAGTGCAGATAAAAGTGTACTTAAATTCACTTATACCTCCAGCTGATTGCAGGCTGATCTTAGCCAGCCAAAGCTCAGATATTTTAGCAGAAGTAACACAAGTTGTAAAACTAATATGGCAAGACCAATCCCATAGGCTAGTAGTTAAACACAGAATATCAATGAAATGAAACAACCCCCCACTGATACAAATAGGTACATTTCTAACAAACTCTCTGTAAAGACACAAAGCCTGCAATATTCAATTCAATTAATATTCAGTGAAAAAAATAATAAAATGCAGTACTATATGAAAAAGTGCAGATAAAAGTGTACATACATTTGTTTATATGTCGAGTTCATTGCAGGTAGATCTTATCCAGCCAAAGCTCAGATATTTTAGCAGAAATAACACAAGATCTAACACTTATTTGGCAAGACCAACCCTTTAGGCTAGAAGTTAAACACGGAATATCAAATAAATGAAACTACCCCCCCCCCCGCTACAAATGGCTACACTTCTAACAAGTTCTCTGTAGAGACAGAGAGCCCAGAATATTTTAGTCAATTAATATTCAGTGAAAAAAAAAATAAAATGCAGTACTGTATGAAAAAGTGCAGATAAAAGTGTACTTAAATTCGCCTATACCTCCAGTTGATTGCAGACAGATCTTAGCCAAAGCTCAGATATTTAAGCAGAAATAATACAAGATGTAACCCTTATATGGCAAGACCAACCCCTAGGCTAGGAATTAAACACAGAATATCAATGAAATGAAACTACCCCCCACTGCTACCAATGGCTACACTTCTAACAAGCTTTCTGTAGAGACAAAGAGCCCACAATATTCAATTCAATTAATATTCAGTGAAAAAATAAATAAAATGCAGTATTATAGAAAAAAGTGCAGATAAAAGTGTTCTTAAATTCGCTTATATATCCCGGTGATTGCAGGTACATCTTAGCCATTCAAAGCTCAGATATTTTAGCAGAAATAACACAAGATGTAAAACATATATGGCAAGATCAACCCCCTAGGCTAGGAGTTAAACACAGAATATCAATAAAATGAAACTACCTCCCACTGCTACCAATGGCTACACTTCTAACAAGCTTTCTGTAGAAACAAAAAGCCCACAATATTCAATTTAATTAATATTCAATAAAAAAATAAATAAAATGCAGCACTATATGAAAAATTACAGATAGAAGTGTACTTAAATTCGCTTATATGTCCATTTGATTGCAAGTAGATCTTAGCCAGCCAAAGCTCAGATATTTCAGCAGAAATAACACAAGATGTAACACTTATGTGGCAAGACCAACCCCCTAGGCAAGGATTTAAACACAGAATATCAATGAAATTAAAGTACCCCATGCTGCTAAAAATGGCTACACTTCTAACAAGCTCTCTATAGAGACACAGAACCCACAAAATTCATTTCAATTATTATTCCATAAAAAAATAAATAAAATGCAGTAGTATATAAAAAAGTGCAGATAAAAGTGTACTTAAATTTGCTTAGGCATCCTGCTGATTGCAGGAAGATCTTAGCCAGCCAAAGCTCAGATACTTTAGCAGATATAACACAAGATGTAACACTTATATGGCAAGACCAACCCCCTAGGCTAGGAGTCAAACACAGAATGTCAATGAAATGAAACTACCCTCCACTGCTACCAATGGCTACACTTCTAACAAGCTCTCTGTAGAGACACAGAGCCCACAATATTGAATTCAATTACTATTCAGTGAAAAAAATGCAGTACTATATGAAAAAGTGCATATAAAATTGTACTTAAATTCGCTTATACGTCCAGTTGATTTCATGTAGATCTTAGCCAGCCAAAGCTCAGATATTTTAGCAGAAATAACACAAGATTTAAAATTTATATGGCAAGACCACCCCTGTAGTCTAGGAGTTAAATACAGAATATCAATGAAATGAAACTACCCCCAATGCTACCAATGGCTACACTTCTAACAAGCTCTCTGTACAGACACAGAGCCCACAATATTCAATTCTATTAATATTCAGTGAAAAAAAAAATAAAATGCAATACAATATGAAAAGTGCATATAAAAGTGTTCTTAAATTTGCTTATACATCCAGATGATTGCAGGAATATCTTATCCTGCCAAAGCTGAGATATTTTAGCAAAAATAACACAAGATGTAACACTTATATGGCAAGATCTACCTTAGGCTAGGAGTTAGACACAGAATATCAATGAAATGAAACTACCCCCAAACGGTACCAATGGCTACACTTTCAGCAAGCTCTTTGTAGAGACATAGAGCCCAAAAAATTCAATTCAATTAATATTCAGTGAAAAAAAATAAAAATAAAATGCAGTACCATATGAAAAAGTGCAGATAAAAGTGTACTTAAATTTGTTTAGATGTCCAGTTGATTTCAGGTAGATCTTAACCAGCCAAAGCTCAGATATGTTAGCAGAAATAACAAAATATGTAACACTTATGTGGCAAGACCGACCCCCTAGGCTTGGATTTAAACACAGAATATCAATGAAATGAAACTACCCCCACTGCTACCAATGGCTACACATCTAACAAGCTGTCTGTAGAGACACAGAGGCAACATTATTCAATTCAAATAATATTCAGTGAAAAAAAATGCTGTACTATATGAACAAGTTCAGATAAAGGAGTACTTAAATTCACTTATATGTTCAATTGATTGCAGGTAGATCTTAACCAGTCAAGGCTCAGATATTTTAGCAGAAATGGCACAAATGTAACACATATGTGGCAAGACCATCCCGCTAGGCTAGGAGTTAAACACAGAATATCAATGAAATGAAACTACCCCCTACTTCTACAAATGGATAAACTTCTAACAAGATCTTTATAGAGACATACAGCCCACAATATTCAATTCAATTCAATTAATATTCAGAAAAATAAATAAATAACATGCAGTACTACGTGAAAAAGTGCAGATAAAAGTGTACTTAAATTCGCTTCTATCTCCAGTTTATTGCAGGTAGATCATTGCCAGCCAAAGCTCAGCTATTTTAGCAGAAATAACACAAGATGTAACAGGTATATGGCAAAACTAATTCCCTAGGCTAGGAGTTAAACACAGAATATCAATGAAATTAAACTACCCCACCACCCAATACTATCAATGGCTACACTACTAACAAGCTGTCTGTAGAGACGCAGTGCCCACAATATTCAATTCAATTAATATTTAGGGAAAAAAATAAAGTGAAGTACTATATGAAAAAGTGCAGATAAAAGTGTACTTAAATTCCCTTACATGTCAAGTTGATTGCAGGTAGATCTTACGCAGCCAAAGCTCTGATATTTTAGCAGAAATAATAAAAGATTTAACAATTATATGGCAAGACCAACCCCCTAGGCAAGGAGTTAAACACAGAATATCAATGAAATTAAACTACCCCCCACTTCTACCAATGTCTACACTTCTAACAAGATCTCTGTACAAACACAGTGCCCACAATATTCAATTCAATTAATATTCTGTGAAAAAAAATTCCATACTGTATGAAAAAGTGCAGATAAAAGTGTACTTAAATTTGTTTACACGTCCAGTTGATTGCAGGTAGATCTTAGCCAGCAAAGCTCAGATATTTTAGCAGAACTAAAAAAAGAAGTAACACATATACGGAAAGACCAACCCCCTAGGCTAAGAGTTAAACACAGAATATCAATGAAATGAAACTAACCCCCACTGCTACCAATGGCTACACTTCTAACAAGCTCTCTGTAGAGACACACAGCCCACAATATTCAATTGAATTATATTTCAGTAAAAAAATAAATAAATAAAATGTAGTACTATATGAAAAAGGGCAGATAAAAGTCTACTTTAATTTGCATATACGTCCAGTTGATTGCTGGTAGATCTTACCCAGCCAAAGCTCAGATATTTTAGCAGAAATAACACAGTATGTAAAACTTATATGGCAAGACCAACCCTCTAGGCTTGGAGTTAAACACAGAATATCAATGAAATGAAACTATCCCCCCCACACTGCTAACAATGTGTACAATTCTAACAAGCTCTCTGTAGAGACACATAGCCCACAATATTCAATTCAAATAATATTCAGTAAAATAAATAAATAAAATGCAGCACTATATGAAAAAGGGCAGATTAAAGTGCACTTAAATTCCCTTACATGTCCAGTTGATTGCTGGTAGACCTTAGCCAGCCAAAGCTCAGATATTTTAGCAGAAATAATACAAGACATAACACTTATATGGCAAGACCAACCTCCTTGGCTAGGAGTTAAACACAGAATGTCAATGAAATGAAACTACCCTGCCCCCACTGCTACTGATGGATACTTCTAACAAGTTTTCTGTAGAGATTCAGAGCACACAATATTCAATTCAACTAATATTCAGTGAAAAAAAATAAAATGCAGTACTCTATGAAAAAGTGCAGATAAAAGTGTACTTAAATTCGCTTATACATCTAGCTGAATCCATGAAGATCTTAACCAGCCAAAGCTCAGATATTTTAGCAGAAATACCACAAGATGTAACGCTTATATGGCAAGGCCAACCCCCTAGACTAGGAGTTAAACATAAAATATCAAAGAAATGAAACTAACCCCCACTGCTACCAAGGCTACACTTCTAACAAGCTCTATGTACCAACACAAAGCCCACAATATTCAATTCAATTAACATTTAATGAAAAAAAATGCAGTACTATATGAAAAAGTGCCAATAAATGTGTACGTAAATCTGCTTATAAGTTCAGTAGATTGCAGGTATATCTTAGCCAGCCAAGGCTCAGATATTTTAGCAGAAATAGCACAAGATGTAACCCTTATATGGCAAGACCAACTCCCTAAGCTAGGACTTAAACACAGAATATCAATGAAATGAAACTACGTCCACACACTGCTACCAATGGCTACACTTCTAACAAGCTCTCTGTAGAGATACAGAGACCACAATATTCAATTCAATAATTATTCAGTACAAAAAAATAAAATGCAGTACTGTATGAAAAAGTGCAGATAAAAGTGTACTTAAATTTGCTTATACATCCAGTTGATTCCAGGTAGATCTTAACCAGCCAAAGCTCAGATATTTTAGCAGAAATACCACAAGATGTAACACTTATATGGCAAGACCAACTCCCTAGGCTAGGAGTTAAACACAGAGCATCTATGACATGAAACTACCCCCCACTGTTACCAATGGGTACACTTCTAACAAGCTCTCTGTAGAGACACAGAGCCCACAATATTCAATTCAATTAATATTCAGTGAAAAAATAAATAAATAAAATGCAGTACTACAGGAAAAAGTGCAGATAAAAGTGTACTTAAATTCGCTTATACATCCAGCTGATTCCAGGAAGATCTTAACCAGCCAAAGCTCAGATATTTTAGCAGAAATACCACAAGATGTAACACTTATATGGCAAGACCAACCCCCTAGACTAGGAGTTAAACACAAAATATCAAAGAAATGAAACTAACCCCCACTGCTACCAAGGCTACACTTCTAACAAGCTCTCTGTACTGACACAAAGCCCACAAAATTAAATTCAATTAACATTTAATGAAAATAAAATGCAGTACTATATGAAAAAGTGCGGATAAATGTGTACGTAAATCCGCTTATAAGTTCAGTAGATTGCAGGTATATCTTAGCCAGCCAAGGCTCAGATATTTTAGCAGAAATAGCACAAGATGTAACCCTTATATGGCAAGACCAACTCCCTAAGCTAGGACTTAAACACAGAATATCAATGAAATGAAACTACGTCCACACACTGCCACCAATAGCTACACTTCCAACAAGCTCTCTATGGAGATACAGAGCCCACAATATTCAATTAAATAATTATTCAGTACAAAAAAATAAAATGCAGTACTGTATGAAAAAGTGCAGATAAAAGTGTACTTAAATTTGCTTATACATCCAGTTGATTCCAGGTAGATCTTAACCAGCCAAAGCTCAGATATTTTAGCAGAAATAACACAAGATCTAACACTTATTTGGCAAGACCAACCCTTTAGGCTAGAAGTTAAACACAGAATATCAAATAAATGAAACTACCCCCCCTGCTACAAATGGCTACACTTCTAACAAGTTCTCTGTAGAGACAGAGAGCCCAGAATATTCTAGTCAATTAAAATTCAGTGAAAAAAAAAAAATAAAATGCAGCAGTATATGAAAAAGTGCAGATAAAAGTGTACTTAAATTGGCCTATACCTCCAGTTGATTGCAGACAGATCTTAGCCAAAGCTCAGATATTTAAGCAGAAATAATACAAGATGTAACCCTTATGTGGCAAGACCAACCCCTAGGCTAGGAATTAAACACAGAATATCAATGAAATGAAACTACCCCCCACTGCTACCAATGGTTACATTTCTAGCAAGCTTTCTGTAGAGACAAAGAGCCCACAATATTCAATTCAATTAATTTTCAGTGAAAAAAATAAATAAAATGCAGCATTATAGAAAGAAGTGCAGATAAAAGTGTTCTTAAATTCGCTTATATATCCCGGTTATTGCAGGTACATCTTAGCCATTCAAAGCTCAGATATTTTAGCAGAAATAACACAAGATGTAAAACATATATGGCAAGATCAACCCCCTAGGCTAGGAGTTAAACACAGAATATCAATAAAATGAAACTACCTCCCACTGCTACCAATGGCTACACTTCTAACAAGCTTTCTGTAGAAACAAAAAGCCCACAATATTCAATTTAATTAATATTCAGTGAATAAAAAAATAAAATGCAGCACTATATGAAAAATTGCAGATAAAAGTGTACTTAAATTTGCTTATATATCTATTTGATTGCAAGTAGATCTTAGCCAGCCAAAGCTCAGATATTTCAGCAGAAGTAACACAAGATGTAACACTTATGTGGCAAGACCAACCCCCTAGGCAAGGATTTAAACACAGAATATCAATGAAATTAAAGTACCCCATGCTGCTAAAAATGGCTACTCTTCTAACAAGCTCTCTATGGAGACAGAGAGCCCACAAAATTAATTTCAATTATTATTCCATAAAAAAAATAAATAAAATGCAGTAGTATATAAAAAAGTGCAGATAAAAGTGTACTTAAATTTGCTTAGGCATCCTGCTGATTGCAGGAAGATCTTAGCCAGCCAAAGCTCAGATACTTTAGCAGATATAACACAAGATGTAACACTTATATGGCAAGACCAACCCCCTAGGCTAGGAGTCAAACACAGAATGTCAATGAAATGAAACTACCCTCCACTGCTACCAATGGCTACACTTCTAACAAGCTCTCTGTAGAGACACAGAGCCCACAATATTCAATTCAATTCAATTACTATTCAGTGAAAAAAAAATGCAGTACTATATGAAAAAGTGCATATAAAATTGTACTTAAAATCGCTTATACGTCCAGTTGATTTCATGTAGATCTTAGCCAGCCAAAGCTCAGATATTTTAGCAGAAATAACACAAGATTAAAATGTATATGGCAAGACCACCCCTGTAGTCTAGGAGTTAAATACAGAATATCAATGAAATGAAACTACCCCCAATGCTACCAATGGCTACACTTCTAACAAGCTCTCTGTACAGACACAGAGCCCACAATATTCAATTCTATTAATATTCAGTACAAAAAAATAAAATGTAGTACTGTATGAAAAAGTGCAGATAAAAGTGTACTTAAATTTGCTTATACATCCAGTTGATTCCAGGTAGATCTTAACCAGCCAAAGCTCAGATATTTTAGCAGAAATACCACAAGATGTAACACTTATATGGCAAGACCAACTCCCTAGGCTAGGAGTTAAACACAGAGCATCTATGACATGAAACTACCCCCCACTGTTACCAATGGGTACACTTCTAACAAGCTCTCTGTAGAGACACAGAGCCCACAATATTCAATTCAATTAATATTCAGTGAAAAAATAAATAAATAAAATGCAGTACTATAGGAAAAAGTGCAGATAAAAGTGTACTTAAATTCGCTTATACATCCAGCTGATTCCAGGAAGATCTTAACCAGCCAAAGCTCAGATATTTTAGCAGAAATACCACAAGATGTAACACTTATATGGCAAGACCAACCCCCTAGACTAGGAGTTAAACACAAAATATCAAAGAAATGAAACTAACCCCCACTGCTACCAAGGCTACACTTCTAACAAGCTCTCTGTACCGACACAAAGCCCACAATATTCAATTCAATTAACATTTAATGAAAAAAAATGCAGTACTATATGAAAAAGTGCGGATAAATGTGTACGTAAATCCGCTTATAAGTTCAGTAGATTGCAGGTATATCTTAGCCTGACAAGGCTCAGATATTTTAGCAGAAATAGCACAAGATGTAACCCTTATATGGCAAGACCAACTCCCTAAGCTAGGACTTAAACACAGAATATCAATGAAATGAAACTACGTCCACACACTGCTACCAATGGCTACACTTCTAACAAGCTCTCTATGGAGATACAGAGCCCACAATATTCAATTAAATAATTATTCAGTACAAAAAAATAAAGTGCAGTACTGTATGAAAAAGTGCAGATAAAAGTGTACTTAAATTTGCTTATACATCCAGTTGATTCCAGGTAGATCTTAACCAGCCAAAGCTCAGATATTTTAGCAGAAATAACACAAGATCTAACACTTATTTGGCAAGACCAACCCTTTAGGCTAGAAGTTAAACACAGAATATCAAATAAATGAAACTACCCCCCCTGCTACAAATGGCTACACTTCTAACAAGTTCTCTGTAGAGACAGAGAGCCCAGAATATTCTAGTCAATTAAAATTCAGTGAAAAAAAAAATTAAATGCAACAGTATATGAAAATGTGCAGATAAAAGTGTACTTAAATTCGCCTATACCTCCAGTGGATTGCAGACAGATCTTAGCCAAAGCTCAGATATTTAAGCAGAAATAATACAAGATGTAACCCTTATATGGCAAGACCAACCCCTAGGCTAGGAATTAAACACAGAATATCAATGAAATGAAACTACCCCCCACTGCTACCAATGGCTACACTTCTAACAAGCTTTCTGTAGAGACAAAGAGCCCACAATATTCAATTCAATTAATATTCAGTGAAAAAAATAAATAAAATGCAGTATTATAGAAAAAAGTGCAGATAAAAGTGTACTTAAATTCGCTTATATGTCTATTTGATTGCAAGTAGATTCCAGGTAGATCTTAACCAGCCAAAGCTCAGATATTTCAGCAGAAATGACACAAGATGTAACACTTACGTGGCAAGACCAACCCCCTAGGCAAGGATTTAAACACAGAATATCAATGAAATTAAAGTACCCCATGCTGCTAAAAATGGCTACTCTTCTAACAAGCTCTCTATAGAGACAGAGAGCCCACAAAATTCATTTCAATTATTATTCCATAAAAAAAATAAATAAAATGCAGTAGTATATAAAAAAGTGCAGATAAAAGTGTACTTAAATTTGCTTAGGCATCCTGCAGATTGCAGGAAGATCTTAGCCAGCCAAAGCTCAGATACTTTAGCAGATATAACACAAGATGTAACACTTATATGGCAAGACCAACCCCCTAGGCTAGGAGTCAAACACAGAATGTCAATGAAATGAAACTACCCTCCACTGCTACCAATGGCTACACTTCTAACAAGCTCTCTGTAGAAACACAGAGCCCACAATATTCAATTCAATTACTATTCAGTGAAAAAAAAATGCAGTACTATATGAAAAAGTGCATATAAAATTGTACTTAAATTCGCTTATACGTCCAGTTGATTTCATGTAGATCTTAGCCAGCCAAAGCTCAGATATTTTAGCAGAAATAACACAAGATTTAAAATTTATATGGCAAGACCACCCCTGTAGTCTAGGAGTTAAATACAGAATATCAATGAAATGAAACTACCCCCAATGCTACCAATGGCTACACTTCTAACAAGCTCTCTGTACAGACACAGAGCCCACAATATTCAATTCTATTAATATTCAGTGAAAAAAAAAATAAAATGCAATACAATATGAAAAGTGCATATAAAAGTGTTCTTAAATTTGCTTATACATCCAGATGATTGCAGGAATATCTTATCCTGCCAAAGCTGAGATATTTTAGCAAAAATAACACAAGATGTAACACTTATATGGCAAGATCTACCCCTTAGGCTATGAGTTAGACACAGAATATCAATGAAATGAAACTACCCCCAAACGGTACCAATGGCTACACTTTCAGCAAGCTCTTTGTAGAGACATAGAGCCCAAAAAATTCAATTCAATTAATATTCAGTGAAAAAAAATAAAAATAAAATGCAGTACCATATGAAAAAGTGCAGATAAAAGTGTACTTAAATTTGTTTAGATGTCCAGTTGATTTCAGGTAGATCTTAACCAGCCAAAGCTCAGATATGTTAGCAGAAATAACAAAATATGTAACACTTATGTGGCAAGACCGACCCCCTAGGCTTGGATTTAAACACAGAATATCAATGAAATGAAACTACCCCCACTGCTACCAATGGCTACACATCTAACAAGCTGTCTGTAGAGACACAGAGGCAACAATATTCAATTCAAATAATATTCAGTGAAAAAAAAATAAAATGCTGTACTATATGAACAAGTTCAGATAAAGGAGTACTTAAATTCACTTATATGTCCAGTTGATTGCAGGTAGATCTTAACCAGCCAAGGTTCAGATATTTTAGCAGAAATAGCACAAATGTAACACATATGTGGCAAGACCATCCCCCTAGGCTAGGAGTTAAACACAGAATATCAATGAAATGAAACTACCCCCTACTGCTACAAATGGATACGCTTCTAACAAGATCTTTATAGAGACACACAGCCCACAATATTCAATTCAATTCAATTAATATTCAGTAAAAAAAATAAATAACATGCAGTACTACGTGAAAAAGTGCAGATAAAAGTGTACTTAAATTCGCTTATATGTCCAGTTTATTGCAGGTAGATCATTGCCAGCCAAAGCACAGATATTTTAGCAGAAATAACACAAGATGTAACACTTATATGGCAAGACCAATCCCCTAGGCCAGGAGTTAAACACAGAATATCAATGAAATGAAACTACCCCACCACCCAATACTATCAATGGCTACACTACTAACAAGCTGTCTGTAGAGACGCAGTGCCCACAATATTCAATTCAATTAATATTTAGGGAAAAAAATAAAGTGAAGTACTATATGAAAAAGTGCAGATAAAAGTGTACTTAAATTCCCTTACATGTCAAGTTGATTGCAGGTAGATCTTACGCAGCCAAAGCTCTGATATTTTAGCAGAAATAATAAAAGATTTAACAATTATATGGCAAGACCAACCCCCTAGGCAAGGAGTTAAACACAGAATATCAATGAAATTAAACTACCCCCCACTTCTACCAATGTCTACACTTCTAACAAGATCTCTGTACAAACACAGTGCCCACAATATTCAATTCAATTAATATTCTGTGAAAAAAAATTCCATACTGTATGAAAAAGTGCAGATAAAAGTGTACTTAAATTTGTTTACACATCCAGTTGATTGCAGGTAGATCTTAGCCAGCAAAGCTCAGATATTTTAGCAGAAATAAAACAAGAAGTAACACATATATGGCAAGACCAACCCCCTAGGCTAAGAGTTAAACACAGAATATCAATGAAATGAAACTAACCCCCACTGCTACCAATGGCTACACTTCTAACAAGCTCTCTGTAGAGACACACAGCCCACAATATTCAATTGAATTATATTTCAGTAAAAAAATAAATAAATAAAATGTAGTACTATATGAAAAAGGGCAGATAAAAGTCTACTTTAATTTGCATATACATCCAGTTGATTGCTGGTAGATCTTCCCCAGCCAAAGCTCAGATATTTTAGCAGAAATAACACAGTATGTAAAACTTATATGGCAAGACCAACCCTCTAAGCTTGGAGTTAAACACAGAATATCAATGAAATTAAACTATCCCCCCCAAACTGCTAACAATGTGTACAATTCTAACAAGCTCTCTGTAGAGACACACAGCCCACAATATTCAATTCAAATAATATTCAGTAAAATAAATAAATAAAATGCAGTACTATATGAAAAAGGGCAGATAAAAGTGTACTTAAATTCCCTTACACGTCCAGTTGATTGCTGGTAGACCTTAGCCAGCCAAAGCACAGATATTTTAGCAGAAATAATACAAGACATATCACTTATATGGCAAGACCAACCTCCTTGGCTAGGAGTTAAACACAGAATGTCAATGAAATGAAACTACCCTGCCCCCACTGCTACCGATGGATACACTTCTAACAAGTTTTCTGTAGAGATACAAAGCACACAATATTCAATTCAATTAATATTCAGTGAAAAAAAATAAAATGCAGTACTGTATCAAAAAGTGCAGATAAAAGTGCACTTAAATTCACTTATACATCCAGCTGATTCGAGGAAGATCTTAACCAGCCAAAGCTCAGATATTTTAGCAGAAATACCACAAGATGTAACACTTATATGGCAAGACCAACCCCCTAGACTAGGAGTTAAACACAGAGCATCTATGACATGAAACTACCCCCCACTGTTACCAATGGGTACACTTCTAACAAGCTCTCTGTACAGACACAGAGCCCACAATATTCAATTCAATTAATATTCAGTGAAAAAATAAATAAATAAAATGAAGTACTACAGGAAAAAGTGCAGATAAAAGTGTACTTAAATTCGCTTATACATCCAGCTGATTCCAGGAAGATCTTAACCAGCCAAAGCTCAGATATTTTAGCAGAAATACCACAAGATGTAACACTTATATGGCAAGACCAACCTCCTAGACTAGGAGTTAAACACAAAATATCAAAGAAATGAAAGTAACCCCCACTGCTACCAACGCTTCACTTCTAACAAGGTCT
>NC_056727.1:432299358-432338320 GCF_019279795.1 Protopterus annectens
GGTTCGTACATGACTGCATAGGGACATACATACTGCATCCCACACGGTTTGTCTTGTTCAGGGCGGTTCATGCCTTTAAGACATGGTTGACATTTTCGGGACGGTCACTCAGCCCATTGCTGGGGTGTTGCAGTCCATACAGCCTACCTCGCCCTGGCAAAGGGCTTCATAACATTACCCCCTCAGGTAACGCACGAAACCATTGGCTGGGATGTGAACATGTACATCACAGAATGTGTTGTAAACTGTCTATGTGACACAACCCACATGGTCATAGTTGCTGGCTGCATGTCAGACCAACTGCCTGTCACAGGTGGTGTCCCATGTTGCCATTCCGTGGGTGCACCCTGTCATACATCTACATTTCCACGGTACAGGCACACACAGCGGTGTTATGGGTAACATTGTTTGTAGATGCTTGCAGAACAGATGCCATACTGGGACGGACATCTGACACAGATATCCTTCGTAGGGGCCTCCCGGATATGCATATCTGCTGTCAGGGACATGTCCCACAGCTAACTGGTACATAATGCAAAGTCATACCTGTCGAGGGGTAGTAGGTCACCCCTGTACAACGTATAGGTGGCTGTCCACACAGCACAGGGGTGACTACCAGGGATCAGGGACAGGGTTTGTCGGTCGCCTTTCATTCAACACACACATTGCTATCGTGGTTCTGTGGGACTTCTACATTGACCACCTGTATGTGCAGGGAGTCACATCTGACTTCACAGCCCGACACGCATTACACGGTCACTATATAGCATAGAACTTCACTTATTTGCCTAAGTATGAGCTTATTGTTGTGGCAGTTTGGTAGCTTATTCTGTTTCTTGGGACATTTAGGTATTTCAGTTACGGAAATAACCGATTCAGGCTACAATTACATTAAATACGGAAATCATTATGACCTACACTCTTAGACACTTCCCGCTTTTAATGCTTTATTTCGAACACGATGCCAATACAGGGACTGCCCTCGCAAAGTGGGACGGTTGGTGACCTTAGTCGCTACTCCTATGTCGGTGCGGCGTGCTGACATGCTGCTGTACACCTTCTCTGACTATGCACACTCACAGTACATTGCTGTACGGACACGGTATTACGATATCCTTTGTTCCTTGGACAGGTACATTTCGGCCGCGTGGGTTTTATTTGCTTCTCTTGTTTAGTTGGGACGGGTACTTTGTTGCATACTCTGCGGACATTTCATTCTGCACGGGCCATGGCTGCAGCCATTTCTATTCTGGGCGGACTATGGCAGACAGCACGTTAGGTTGCTCTTCGCCTGCCTGCTTAAACACGCCTACTGACGCATCCTACTTGGGCTCGCTCACGTACACTACGCACATGCCTGTGGTTACGGTGCACTCTCATTAATATGCATATGGCGCTACTGCGCCGGCTATGCAATGCACCGCCGGCGCAAGCCTTACGCCGGCCTTGCACCGAGCTTCATGAATCCCGGGGAATGACTATATCTACCAAGAATGTGTTAAATTAAAATTTACATATAATTTATATTATTAAATATTGTTTAATATATTTATCTTCTCAGGGCCAATAATTTCAAAATGCTCATTATGGACATGTATTCATTTAAACCTGGAGAAATATGTGCCATGGTTCTTATTTGCCATGTTAATTCATCTATTTCCAAGAGTAGTTGCCAAGGTCCCCCCCTAATGTCAACTAGTCTTTGTTGTAATATAAAAAATTTAAACTTGTGACTGGGGTGTTCTTTTATATGCCTGGCCAGTGCGTTGTTTAAATCACCTTTATTTATAGCATATTGATGTCCGCATATGCGCTGTTTTATTTTTCTCTCAGTTTTACCAATGTAAAATGCAATGCATTGGTCATAGCAAGCTGCATAAACAACACTCTTAGTTTCACAGTTGAATTTACCATTGCAATAATAGGTATTTTCCCTTATTATAACTTTGTTGTTAATCAATATATGTCTGCATTGCTGACATGACCCACATTTAAACATGCCTTGCGTTTTTTTTTCTGGTTAGCTTTCCTCCTTCTTTCTAACAGGGATTTTAGATTATCACCTCTCTTATATGTTATTCTGGGCTTGTCCCCTAGGATTTTAGATAGTCCACTATCTTCCATAATAATTGACTAGTTTTTGTTCAACATTTCCCTTATGCTAGAATGTTCAAAAGAAAAAGCACATATGAAACTAGTCCTATAACTATGTTCTACCGTATCCACAGAAATATTTTGTTCATCATTGATGGTCTCAATATGTTGTACTGAGCAGCTATGTAAGAGAGGTCTAAAATGTCAAGTACTATGCTTATGACTAACCTCCAAAAAAATCTTCGCCACTAAGGGTTAAGGATAGCCTCTACTAATAAACATAAGTTTTCATTTCATAATTCATTAACAAAATTGATGTCTTCAGAGACCATTCTAGCCGCCCTAACCATCTGCCCTTTAACAACGGCTCTTTTTAGATGGTAGGGGTGGCTGTTCGTAAAATGCAGAAAAGCATTAGAATAAGTGGGTTTTCTGAAAATAGTACTCTTATATCTAGAATTTGTTGTGTCTTTACTTAGACAGATGTCCAAATAATTGATACTAGCATCTCCCAGGGTATATGTGAACTCAAAAAAATGGGTCATTTGTGTTATAGCAGATATAAAAGTTGGGACCAATGCTTTGGATCCTTTCCAGATAAGAAACATGTCATCTTGGTATCTAGTATACCAGGAGACATTTTCTTGAAACAGGATGTTGTTTAATAATAAAGTTTTCTCCCAGTGGGCCATAATACAGTTGGCAAAGCTGGCCCCACAAGGAGACCCCATTGTCACCCCAGAATTCTGAAGGTAAAAATTCCCATCAAAAATCATGAAGTTGTTAGTAAGGACAATCTCAAGTAAAGTTTCAAATAAGTAAATGTTTTTTTCATCAATGTGTTTTGTTAACATGAATTCCCTGATCCATTCAAGCCCTAAGTCTTGAGGTATCACGGTATATAAGTCTTTGACATCGATTGTGAAGAAACAAGAATTTTCTTGATATTCTACTTTGTTTTGTTGTCCAAAAAACTCCATGAATCCCTACAAATTTGTTGTTCTTGTTCAATTAAGGGCTTCAGAATACTGTCAATTAATTTAGCACAACCATAAGTTACTGACCCCCTTCCATCAACAATAGGTTGAAAAGGGGGGGGGTCAATGGTTGTTTTGTGAATTTTGAGTGTACCAAAGAGGGCTGGTATCCTAGGAGCAATAATACTAAGGTACTGATGTGCATCAATGTCAGTAAAACCTTCTAAAAATAAGTCATCTAGCATAGTTCTAATCTTTTTATATGCAGTGTTAACTTCACTGATACTCACTTGTGTGTAAGCTGCAGTGTTAAGATGTTTGAGCATACTTTTATTATATTCCTGCTGGTACATAAAAACCAGCCCTCCACCCTTATCAGGTTTCATCACTCTAATATTACATTCATTCAACAAGTTCAAAAACTCAAGTTCATATGGCATAATATTAGCTTTATTAGTCAAGTGATGTTTGCTGTTAGCTATAGTTCTTAAATCCATTTCACATATCTTCTCAAAAATATTCAGACATGGGTGCAATGGTGGGTTGAAAAGACTGGATACTCTCAAAGAATTCGTGAGGGTAGAGTTAACCCCCATAAGTGCGTTTAAATTTAGTTTGCGCACAAAAAGTTTTAAATCGATAATAGTTTTAACAACATCCATATTCTTGTCAGGTACAAAGGATAGCCCTTTAGAAAAAAAAATTAACCATGTGTTCTGTGTGATAATCAATTCTGAGTAATTGTAAATCTTGAAATCACCTTCAAGGCTTGTATAGATGTGTGGTTCTCGTCCAGAATTTATAATTATCTCCTCCGTTGGTTTTGTCTGTTCCTCATTTGCCTGCAGTTCCTGTTCTGTGGCCGGTCGTTCTGTTGGCCATTGGAGTTCCTCTGAAAACCCTGCTGATTGACAGAATTATGCCTACTATCATTGTTATTTGATGTACCATGTTGTTGAGGTAGATTATTGCCCTGAGCATTATTATTGTTATTAAGTCTTTCACTACTCCATAGGAGTTGGTCCTCTCCCCTATGGGTGGTGGATTCACTATGGTTAAAGTTGTTCATCCCTTCTACTTCATTCAAGTCATTATCTATATCAAATGCCTGATTAATGAGGTTTTGTGTGTTCAAGGGAGGCCGTGGATATGCCCTATTGTTTGCATATTCTTGCAGGTATCTAGCAATTTTTTTCTTTTTTGTGACCAATATTTTGGCCATAGTAGCTTCTATTCTATTAAAGATTCTAGCATACTCATATTTATAGCATGGAAATTCATTATTAGATTTAATGGTATGCTCAAGAATCTCTAGTTCGGCTTTCAAGTTGTTAATTTCAGCTTTGTAATAATTAATTAGAGAGTGCAAAAATTCAAACCCTTGCTTATCAAAAAGGGCTAGTAGTTCTCATTGGAAGCGAGAGTTTTCAACAAGACCTACTGGGTAACGCCACTGGCACAACCCCTTGGGTACTATCTTTTTGTCAATGCATTCCTGCAAAGATGCAGTTTCAAGCTGGAGTTTTTTACACTTATAAAGCTTGTAGTCAAAGTCATTAATACAGTTAGAGATAGTACTGACACCCGAATCTTGTTCTAGTGTAACTCCAATATTAGTCACATCCCCAAAAAAGTTATTGTTGTTCAAGAAATTGGCCATGGAAGGAAAAGAGCATACTTCAAGAGCTGGCATATTTTTAATCAGTTCACGGTTGCCTTGCTGCTATGTTGCCACCCTAGGAATAGGTGCGCATTCATCAGAATGAGTTGAAGTATGATTAAGGGCCAAGGACTGCCCCTGGCCAGATGTACTCCGCTGAGTGACCTCAGTAAAAGCTGATCTCCTTTGTGGTGGATTACCTTCATGCTGCAAGCAATCATCCATATGCTGAGTCAGGCAATCAACCCGCCCAAGCAAAACTTGTACAAGGGCGGTTAAGTTGCCGATGGCGTTCGCCTCAGAAGAATCATTTCTATTAGGATTATTCAGTTCGTCCTGGGTAAATAGAATTTGGGACGATGCTCCGGTTTCACTTGCCATGATATAAACAAATGGACGCTAGAACTAAACAAATCAAACTAGTGAAACAAACTAGGCGAGCAGGAAACCAATGGAAGCCGAAAGTTTATTAAAAACCAAGTTAAGTTAGCGCTTTCGGTGGAGACAGTGCTTCACCTTCTTCAGACATTGATTTAACTAATTAAAACACTTTTTATATAAATTATGATTCAATTAAGCAATCAGATTCTTCCCTTAATCTGAGCTTAAAGGACCATACATAAATACAACATAGAAATAAATATACACAAGATAAGCCAAGCCATCAACAAGATTACCGCTCATGCCACAAAGGAAAAAACATGAGCATAATTGTGACAGTAAAACCATTTAAGATATATAAGACACATTAAATATAACAATGATTGTAAAGGGTGCCTGTGAACATCCTGGAAGACACACCTTAAACAATCACAGTTTAGTTCTAACATCATTGACCTAGTCAGTACTAACATGGGCGAATGTTGCTGTATACCAATAGTCAACTCTGCCAATGTTAGATCTGACCACAATGTCATCACCTTAGAAATCCACATCCTTCCCACCCCCTGCAAAGGTAACCACCATATAAAAACATTCCAAAGCTAACTTTGTCCTCCAAAGATCAGAGGTGGCTAACTTCACAGCACCCATGCAAATGGAGACTAGTTTCATGACCTCCAAACACACACCAATGCATTATAAACGCGTACACAAATGCATGGATTCCGCCATACCCAATAGAAAGAAGACACTCCCCTGCAGAAAAAAGGAAGCCAATCTGGTGGTCCCCTGCCCAAAAAAACTCTACAACAAAATGAAGAAACTGATATGGAATAAGGTGAAGTCCCAAGACTGGAAAAAAAACACCTTATCAGCCTCTAGTGGTAGATTGTTGTAGCTATGGTGTGCAGGGTCCTTAGTTCAATGAGATTCCTCATCAAATACTCTAAAGATAGTTGTGATAACAGAATTGCAGCACACAGTAAAGACATCCACAAGGCATCCTATAGTTATGCAAAAATCTCCATGGCAATACCAACATGTGCTCTGAGCTACTGCACAATGTTAACTCCTATACTGAGGCAACCAGTATTGCCAATATACTGGCACACATATTCAGTGGCAACTTTACCCCTCTACCCACCCCCGAAGGAACAATCACAATACCAGCACACTGCCAGGCACCCAGTATTACTGCTGCTTTGGTTAACACAGCACTGTCCAAGGTCAAGAATACAGCTTCTATTGGACCTGGCATTATCCCTGGCTGTTTTCTGCATGAACTATAGAGTGAACTGGCACCTCACCTGTGTGCCCTGTTTAATCACAGTCTCACCTTAGGCTTTGTCCCTACTGACTGGTGTACTGCTACAGTTGTCCCTCTCAACACAGGTGGAGTAGCTACAGACCATGGGAAGTATTGCTCCATTAGCCTGTCAAGGCTGTCATGCAAAGCTATGGGACACATCATCATGGACCTACAGGGATATGGGAATCTCCAGACTCAGGATCCCACACATTTTGTTTTGTGAAGGGTAGATCATGCCTGTTCAATCAATCTGGTCAACTTCTTTGAGTCAGTCACTATAGCTGTGGTTGAAGGCATGTTGATTCATACAGCCTACCTCAACCTGGCTAGCCCTTTGATAACATTCTTCACTCAGGGTTTATGGATAAACTCACTAAGCTACCCATCAACCCCTACAAGAGTAGGTGGGTTGCAAACTGTCTCACAGATATAACCCACAGTATGAAAGTAGCTGAGCCCATGTCAGACTGCAGACCAGTCATTTGGTCCTAGGGTTTGGTCCTAGGTCCTCTCCTGTTTAGTATCAATTTTTCTGAAGTCCATGCCAACATGAAGGGACTCTGGCTGACAATATTTGCAGACGATTGCAAGTTGGGAGCTGTTAACTACCCAATTGATGTTGACATCCTACAGAAAGGCCTCACTGAGACCAATGACTGGTGTCAAATCCATGGCCTTAAGATCAATGTCAATGAATGTGCTGTCATCACCCTTTGGAATGTCAGGCACTACAGGAATGTTACAGTATTAAAACTCAGACACCAGTGTGAAAGTGCATACTCACAACCAATTCCACCACAGTCACAGTCACATACTGGTAGGTCAGGTGAACAGTATAGTATATGGACTGTGTGAAGAAAAAATAGTTTTCCAGTCACACACTACCCCTACATATAGTGGTCCAATTCTCAGTGTAGTCTGAATCCTGACCATGGTACAGGACACATATTAGTCTGCCACTACAAAGGCATACAGCCAATAGACCAGCAGACACTGGAGCAGCATGCACAGTCAGATAAAAAAGGAGCCATAACACTTACATCTATCCCCTACATACACAGCCCAAATAACATGTACACATGACAGGTGTACACAATTCCAACAGTCTGTCAATAATGGCCAGACATGCACAGACCTCTCAAATGTACAGTTCACCTCAGAATCTACAGGCTCAGGACTAATATCTATGGCCTCTTCTCTGTAATGTGTCTGTGGGTTTACTACAGCACTGGGATGTTAGGAGGAATGAAGGCAAGAAATAATGCTACTAAATACATCTGAGCCTCATAGTGCAAGACATCTGGACAAAGCCTGACATCATTTGAGGACAGAGGCACAAACACAAGCATAGATTGGGCATACTGTAAGAAATTTAGACAGTTGCTGATGTTACTGGGTTTGTTGTAACAAATCCTTTATGAGAAATATGAAGGAAGTAATACCAATGGAATTCAATATTTACTGACTGCCTTCCACAGAGTCCCTGACTGGTTTTCCAAGGACAACAACTGTCTGGGAACAGACAAAACATAACAGGCAAACATGTGGCCAGTCTGTGGATGGCATGCCAGTAGAGAGGTATGTCAGAGACATATCACTGTCAGACGTGAATTCACTCAGTAAATGCATGTCCACACAAACCCTGTCAACCTATCAACCCACCATGTGTATAACAGCACTGATGATGACATAGAATCTGTTCACAATTCTGGAGATATGTCCCCCATGGTGTTGTGCTGTCTCCAGATGTCCTGTCCTGTGAAGTATTCCCACCTGCTGTCTGTGAATCTGTACCCCACAACCTCTGTAATTTCCCTCACACAGGTAAGGCCAAGACCCACATGAAGGACGTCCCATTTGTTTGAGCTAGCAGTAGTGCTTAGGCCCACAGCACAAAACTATGTGGGCACCTGCATAGTTGTATGGCATTAGCAATACCTGGCATCTGCACATCTGCACAGAGGACAGACAAGAAATGGACAGCAGACATGTTATGCATTAGGATGACTGTCCTGAAGGATAGAAGTCTGAAACTGAACTGTATGCCATTACTACATGACAGCAGTCCTCAATGACATGGGCAAAAAACATAGTACTCTACAGTTTATATAATAATATTTTATTAATATCCAATAGGAGATACATAAAAACATACAGCTGAAACACCAAGAATAAGATAGTGTAGTACTCAGAGTTCCAGCTCTGCATGCAGAGGTGCATGGTTGGAGTACTACAATAGGCAATCTAATTTTACATGGAAATGGAGTGTCAACAGTACTAATATCATAATACAATATGTGTACTGTAGCTGGTGTAACATGCAAGTGTGAGTGCATATAATGTGATACTACCCGTGTATACCCAAGTGTCCTGTACAATATAGTCACACCCTTGCTACTGTAATGAGAGCAGATAAAAGCATGTTATGTACAGGAAATTAAATACACTTATTACATGATGTAATTACTCTGCTATTATATGAGACTGGAATGTGAGCAATGGTTACCATTGGTGACCTATGCTTAGCAGGTTTACACATTGTTTAAATGTGAATGATAACCAGTAGTTAGCACTGCTAAGCATAATTGCGCACTGGTAAGTGTCGATAAGTGAAGCCTACACAGTTTAAGCAACTATCGGTTTAACCAAGTTTTAGTGCCACTTACTGCAGCGCAAACCCACGCAAACCCACTTACAACTGCTTAAAAGTGCCTTAATCACTCTGTATCCAGCAGCCCTTCTTCTGGCCAGCAACAAAATAATCAGCCATGCTCAGTCTTGAACCCAAGATGCTATACACCATAGTCACAGCAATTTACCACTAGGCCATCTTAGCTGTGAGATGTTAGGATGTTTTTTACAACATATCATGCAGTACAGTCAGTTTACAATAGGAAAGACACACTGTGCAATGAGGAATGATTGTTATCTACAAATATATACATGAAAAAAATATTTACATATATAGAGAGATAGATATGTGTGGAGATACATATATATGTATAACAATATATAGATATATTACCAAGAAATTATATATATATATATATATATATATATATATATATATATATATATATATATATATATATATATATATATATATATATATATATATATATATATATATATATATATATATATATGTATTATAAAAAAAAATATATATATATATATATATATATATATATATATATATATGTGTGCATACATGTCTCTAAATGCCCATACAAACATATGCTGCTGATAGACCACCCATAACTGGGGCAGCATGCACAGTTGGATATGAAAGGACCCATGACACTCACATCTGCCCCCAGTCCAAATAATAAGTGAACAGTATGCTGCTACAAAACCATGATAGGCCATACACAATGGCCAGACATATACAGTGACCTCTTAGCAAAACAACTACAATGAGTGAAGATAGTAAACAAAAATACAAACAGCCAGTAATTCACACAAGTTCATTTTACTCTGATGTCTTTGCCAAAGCCTTCAAGGAGTAACACATTACAAGAAATACTTGCCTTAATTAGAAGAAGCAATTAACACTTAAGTACATTTAAATACACAGCCTCCAATTACACTCCTCATTCAACCCCCTAGGGGATAAAGTATCACATTTAAAACATACATTGATTCTGTACATAACAATTGTTCTTTTATGACTGTTTGACCAAACTGAGAAACAGACTTTTTCCAAAGCAGTACCTTGTAACCCACTACACTTAATTACATGTATATACACAGCCTCCAATTACACTACTCATTCAGCCCTCTAGGGGATAAAGTATCACATTTAAGAATTTAAACTGATTCTGTACATAACAAATGTTCTTTCATGACTACTACCCCCATGGTGAGAATTATTGAAATGTACAGCTATAGAACTGTCTTCTTCCTCATCAGTAATATGTCTCACATGTTCTAACAGCCTAGTTTTAAAACACTTGTTACTCTCCCCCACATAAAATATGTTACAAGGGCATCTAAGAGCATTCTCCATACACCAACCTCTTGAATGTACAGAGTCCCACATGTTGTCCACCCTTTCCCCTCAGCAGGAATGACAGAACAAAATAATGGTAGACCCTACCTATCAACCTCCTACTGTATGGCATCTGTACAAAGCCTGACATAATTTGGGACAGAGGCCCAAAAACATGGCCATACTTGAAATATTGCTGTTATACACTGAGAAAATTGCTGGTGTTACAGGGTTTGTTGTAACATATCTTTTCTGAGGGATATAAAGTCTGAAACACAAATGGATGTTGGCATGTACTGATTGCAATCACCAGAGTATGCTACTGATTTGCCAAGGACAACACCTGTCTGGGGAACAGACCAAACATAACAGGCAAACCTCTGGCCATTATGTGGATAGCCCTACAGTTGAGAGCTATGCAGACACAGAACTTTGTCAGACTGAAACCCATGCAGAAGTAGCATGTTCAGACAAACCCTGTTAAACAAGCAGTATTCAAAACATATAACAGCAATACTCACATTCTGCCCCTAAGTCTTGAATCTTCTCCACCATTTAGTTGGCTTGTCTCCACAGGTCTTGTTCTAAGAGGTATTAGCTCACACACCTCCAGGATCTCTTCCTCACAGGTAAGGGAAAGGGCCAATGCCCACATGGAGTACTCAATTATAGGAGTGTGTTGCCATGACATTGGCTATTGGAATAACTACACAGCTGCTCTGCATGCAATCAGCAACTGGGGAACACCAATTGGTGCTCAGGCCATCACATGGTCATGAGCATTACCTACAAAAGACAAGCTGCCATCTATTCAAACCACCTCTGTCATAGACAGTCCATCAGTGCAAAGCTGAAGTAGTGTGAGAAAAAAATAAGAAAGGATATATCTGTGAAATATCCAGAAAAAAAGGTATGTGAAACAAGTAAGCATGTAATTGAATGCAGTAGGTGGTCTGTAATAATGGAAAATAGGGGTTTGAAAGCATATGTCTCAACAAGACTTGCTGTACTGATGTACTGCTGAACAGCACTGATGGCCATAGCATGTGGCTCTGTCTGTAGTGACTAGGCCAGCTACTGGGATGTTGTACATATCCATATGTTACCTGTGCATATAACTATGATACACATTTTGTCTTGTAAATATAAGACAACTATACAGAGCATGTGCAGAGTAAAGTACTGCTGCAGATGTGTGTGTTGAACTGCATGTTATATACTGAGCTCATACCATTCAACTGTCCAGTGTTCTGCACACTGACCATATGTGTGCCTCATATTTGTAGTCATTTACCCATAGAGTTGTGTTATGTCAGTCAAATCCTTGCCAAATCTGTGAAGACTGACATTACAACATCCCCCTTCATTGTCCTCTGGCTTTTCCCATTCGGGATTGCCACAGTGGATCATCTGTTGCCATTTCTGCCTGTCCTCTGAATCTTGCTCTCTCACACCAACCACCTGCATGTCCTCTCTCACCACATCCAGAAACCTTATCTGAGGCCTTCCTCTCTTCCTCTTACCTGGCAGCTACATCCTTACCATCCTTTTCACAATATACTCAGCACCCTCCTCAGCACATGTCCAAACTGATGTAATGCTGCCTCTCCAACACTGTCTCATATCCATCCAACATGGCCTGAGCCTGTCATATACACATTGCTAAACCTGTGCACCCATGTCACACCCAGTGCAAATCATAACATCTGTAACTCTGCCATGTGCAGCTCTGACCCCTGCCTTTTTGTCAATGCCACTGTCTCCAACCCATATAACATAGGTGGTCTCACTACCCTCTTGTAGACCTTACATATCACATTTACTGGTACTCATCTGTCACATATCACTCCTGACACTCTTCTCCACCCTCTCCATCCTGCCTGTACTCTCTTCTACACCTGTCCTCCATAGTCCTCATTACTCTGAAATGTTGATCCCAATCATTTGAACACATCCACCTTTGCCAACTGTACTCCATGCATCCTCAACATTCCGCTATCCTCCCTCTCATTCACACACAGATATTCTGTCCTAGTGCTGCTGACCTTCATTCCTCTCCTCTCTAGAGCATATGTCCACCTCTCCAGGGTCTCCAAAAGCTGTTCCCTACTCTCAATACAGATCACAATGTCATCTGCAAACAACATAGTCAACAGGGACTCCTGTATGATCTTGTCTGTCAACCTGTCCATCACCATTGCAAATCAGAAAGGGCTCACAGCTGATCCCTGATGTCATCCCACCTCCACCTTAAACACATCCATCAATCCCAATGCAGACCTCAATGCTGTCACACCACCCTTGTACATATCCTGTACCACTCTTACATATATCTCTTCCACTCATGACTTCATCATACAATACCACAACTCCTGTCTAGGCACCCTGTCATATGCTTTCTGTAAGTCCAGAGAGACACAGAGCAACTCCTGACCTTCTCTGTATTCCACCAGTAACAGTCTCAGAGCAAACATCACATTGGTAGTGCCCTTTCCACACATGACACCATACTGCTGACCAGTACTCCTCACCTCCCTGCGTAACCTAGCTTCCACTACTCTTACCCATAACTTCATGCTGTGACTGGTCAATGTTATCCCTCTGTAGTTATCACAGCTCTGCACATCAACCTCATTCTTAACACCATACCCAAGCACTTTCTCTCCACTCCTCATGCAACCTCACACTTCCCAAGATATCAGTAAACAGTCTGGCTAACACACCACTGCCATTTCCCCTAAACAACCCCATGCTTCCACAGGTGTGTAATGTGGACCAACAGGCTTGCCAGTATTCATCCTCTTCATAGCTATCCTTACATCCTCCTTGTTAAGCCATTGCACTTCCTGATTCACCATACCCACATCATCCAACCTTCTCTGTCTCATTCTCTTCATTCATCAGCCTCTCAAAGTACACTGTCCATGTGCTCAACACACTCTCCTCACTTGTGAGTACATATACCTCATCATCCTTTATCACCCTTATCTGCTGCACATCTTTCCTAGCTCAGTGCATCTGTCCAGCCAATCAGTACAATTCCTTTCATCCCTCCTTAGTGTCCAACCTGTCATTGAACTCTTCATATGCCCATCCTCAGCCTTTGCCACCTCTCTCTTTGCCATGCACATCATCTCCTCATACTCCTGCCTACTTTCCTCATCTCTCTGACAATCCCACTCCTTCTTCCCCAACCTCTGTCTCTGTATACTGTCTAGTACTTCCTCAGTCCACCAACAGGTGTCCTTGTACTGCTTCCTCCATCCACATGTCACCCCAAGCACCCATCTAGCTGTCTCCCTTACCAGCTCTGCTGTACTTAACCAGATATTTGTTAGATTGTCACTGCCACCCAGTGCCTGTCTCAACTCTTCCCTGAACTCCACCTCACAAGCACACTTTTCCAATTCACACCATTTGATCCTTGGTGCTGCCCCACACTCCTCCTCATCTCGATCACCAACATCATCTCACATACCAACATTCTCTGCTGCCTAAATACACTTTCCCTGTCACCACTTTACAGTCTCCAATCTCCTTCAAACTGGCCCTCCTACATTGGATATATTCCACCTGTGTGCATCTTACTCCACTCTTGTATGTCACCCTATGCTCCTCCCTCATGTTATAGTGCATATTCACCACAGCCATGTCCATCCTTTTTGCAAAATCCACTACCATCTCACCATCTCCACTCCTTTTAACACCATACATACCCATCAATTCCCCATCCCCTCTGTTCCCTTCACCAACATGCCCATTGACATCTGCTGCAATGACCAGTCTGTCACCCTTGGGTACAGTCATCACCATGTCATCCAACTGATGTCACATTTCTCTTTCTCATCCATCACACAACCAACTTGCATAGCATATGCACTAACAACAGTCATCATTACACCATCAGCTTACAGCTTCAGAAACATCACTCTATCAGACACTTATGTCATCCTCCAAAAACACTCTTGGCATACTGTTCCTTCAGCAGAAGCCCTACCCCCTTCCACCTCCAGTCCACACCTTGATAGCACAATTGTGACCTGCCTACCATACACCCAGCCATAATCCCCTTCCATGTGGTCTCTTGCACACACACAATATATCAACCATCCCCTGGCCATCATATCAGCTAGCCTGGTCCCTATACCACTCATACTGCCAACATTAACAATTCTTACCCTCAATACCACCCTCCTAGCCTTTCCTCTCTTCCTGCCATATGACTGTTGGACATCCTCCAGGGGATGCCTGTCAGTGCAAAGGCTACTGTGCTATTGAATGACTCAAGTATGTTACAGCAATATTGAGACACTGTCACTGATTTTGTCCCATTGCACCCATGTATGCATGGCATCCTACAGATGTCCTGCTGTAACAGGTTGAGAGGGATGACTGTGCAGCAAGAGTGTGAATTTAGTGTGCCATACTGACATAGAACAGACATGTATGTGAGGTATTAGCTATGCACATGTCAGTATGAGTAGGTGTATGTGTCCACCTCATGAAAACAGACATGGGATGCAAAATGTCAGTTAAAACAGCTGTACATGTTGTACATGTGTAATCTTAGTTACTGTGCACCCAAAAGAGTGACATTTCTACAGCTACTGGTTGTTGCATTGCCCTGACACAGCCATGGTTAGTACAATAAGCATGATTATCATTACTAAATTGGAGAGGTGTCCAACTGTGTTATGACTTTGTGGCCATGCCCACTACAAACAACTGATTGAACACATACATGGCTGTATGGACTCAGCAATACCTTACTTGTCATACCTGCCTCCACCAACATAGAGTAATCCCCTTTGCTGGACAGCAGCATTACACAAACCACAGACTTGGTCCCTATAGTGGCTGTACAGGGCAAAGTAGGGGCAGGAACCAACCTGGCATCAAGTCAGCCATTGTCTGAACAAGCATATAAGGTCACAGGTGGATTACTGTAAGGCCAACTATGAGTACAAATTGGAGACATCCACCAGGGACAATCACAAGGCCATCTTCCCATATGTCTGCAATCTCAGAGGCAACATACCAACCCAACCTGTAATGGTGGCCAATCAGATCACATACACACACAACATAGCTACAGGCAACCTGATGCAGATAGGGTTAGGGCAAACATCCCCCTGGCTCAGCATCACTATAGGTGGATATGTACTGCACCCACACCCCTCCCTCATCACCAGTGAGCAGGTACATATTGCCTACTGAAAGGCAACAAATGTAAGTATCCATGGGACATCATATCATCCCTGTCTGCATCCTACATGAACTCAGGCATGTGCTCCCAGCTGCATTACACACTGTAGTCACACCAAGCCACAGCACCATCCACACACCATCTGCATGGAAGATGGCTAATGTCATCCATTTACACAGACCTGAATGAGGAATGATGGATTATGCAAACAACTTGCCCTCACTGTGGGCAATATGACTCATCAGGACCAGGAGTGCAATGCAAGCTGATACTGTGCTGATAGATTACAGGGGTATGGTGTGGTTGTGAGTGGTGGCTACTGGTATGGTTGTGAGTGTTGGCTACTGGTATTCAAGGTACATGTGCAGGTACTGGACATACTGTTGCCAAATGTATGGGGTCCTGTGATGTGTTTCCCTGTTAGTGTCTACCAGGTGCAATGTCACATCACCAGCAGGAGACCTTTTCACCAGTGGAATGCAACCTGATAATGGAAGCCATAATACAGAACCACACAGTACTGTTGGGCCAAAGCCAGCAACATCTGCAGGAGAGGACCACCCTGTGGGATGACCCTGTCCACAGGGTAAATTAGGTGGGCCTGCACACATGTACATATGAGCAGGTGGCATCATGCCACCAACCTCATATGCCATGCCTGGCAAAGGGCTGCTGCCATGGCCAGGGACCCCACAACCACAGGTGGGAGCCCAGCCATGCAGCCCCACTGACACCAAATGAGGAGCTCCTTGCCAAGCTTGGGCCACCCATCACAGTACAACACCAGGGTACAAAGCCCCACTTGCTGGAGGTGGGTGGCACCCACACAATGGACAAGGAGCATGCAGGTAAGGTCCCAGTGGGGATTAGTAGACTACTGTATGAGACATACTTGTATCTGTACAGTATCTACATGCATGTGCCAGGTCAGATTGCAGTTGTGGATGGGGATTTCTAATGCACAGAAGTGCAAATCTATGGTGAAGGACAGCAAATTGTGTAGTATTGGGTGTTGTACTGTAAATGTGCAGACATGCTGCATCCATCCTTTACCAAGGGCACATGTGAGTCTGCTGACAATACCTCTCTCCCACAACTACATAGGTCACTCTGGTCTGCATATGGGACAGCAGCCTGAAGCTGGTGAGTATGGAATTGTTCAGTTGTGCTTTGGCAATACCCCAGGCATGTGGAGGGCATGCAAGTTACCATGCACACAACTATGACTAATAGCCATATTGCTTTATGTGCATGTTCACTTGTGGTGGGGTTAATTGTATTGCATCACAGTGGTCACCACAGGGGCCTATCTGAAGAGAATGTAACATTCCTGTAGCATACCTCACAACCTGTCAGTGCAAGACATCTGGACAGACACCAGCAAAATGTGTTGGACAAACTGACTAAGGTAGGGACATGTGTGAAACATTACTGCTATACAGTGGATATAAAATGTATACACACACCTGTTAAGATGCCATTTGTTTCTGATATATACTGATTGAGACCACAATATGTCAGTCCACACCTTTCCCAACCTTTAATGTGACCCATGACATGAACAATTCACTTGTAAAACCAAGCATCTGGACTCATGTATTGCACCTACAAGCCTGGACAAGTGTGAGGGTAGCAGATGTTGTATCAGTATGCTGTTTCAGTCAGGTATGATACCTGATGCTGCCATATGTGTCAGTACACTCACTGTGGCCTATTTGGCAACTATATCACATACATGGGCATTGTTAAGGCAGACAGAGCACTAATAGGTTCCAAACATCTGGATGTTCCAGACACATCTGTACAGAGGACTGGTATGGCCTGTACAATGGTTTCACATGCTGCATGTGAGGCAGATGCCATTACCACACTATATAAAGTAATGGCATCAGGAGGTGGTCACCTGCCATGTATGGTACACACATCAAAATGGTATCAGCCACACAAGATATGATACACACACACACACACACACACACACACACACACACCAGTATTGAGATTAGAACTCCTACCTATCTATTTATGTCTACTATAGTGTTACTCAGTTATCAGATGTGCCACAGAGCTTACACAATTTCACCTCATCCAAAGGTACTTGTAAGGTGAATGACATCAACAGGACTACTAAATTAGGATGAGTATGGTGGTACACAACTCAAAATGGTATAACATTCACAGTACATGATTCTCACACAAACACAAACAGTTGCCAGTATTGAGATTAGAACTCC
Organism: Protopterus annectens; assembly: GCF_019279795.1. NCBI lineage: Eukaryota > Metazoa > Chordata > Ceratodontiformes > Protopteridae > Protopterus > Protopterus annectens. The sequence continues at coordinate 432,317,211 of NC_056727.1, forward strand.
TGCCTATCTAGTTATTTGTATTATGGTATTATGCAGTTAGCAGATGCACCATGCAGCTTACACAATTTCACCTTGTCCAAAGGTACTTCTAAGGTGAATGACAACAACAGCACCACGCACACACACTCAGTTGCCAGTACTGGGATTAGAACTCCTGCCTATCTAGTTATGTCTACTATAGTGTTATGCAATTATCAGAAGTGCCACAGAGCTTATACAATTTCACCTAGTCCAAAGGTACTTCTAAGGTGAATGACATCAACAGGACTACTAAATTGGAGTGAGGGGAAGTGTAAAGGGTGGTACACAAGTCAAAATGGTATAACCCACACAGTACATGATTCACACACACACACACACACACACACACACACACACACACACACACACACACACACACACACACACAATGTGCCACGAGGTGGTACACAAGTCAAAATGGTATAACTCACACAGTACATGATTCTCACACACAGACACATGCCAGTATTGAGATTAGAACCCCTGCCTATCCAGTTAATTGTACTATAGTGTTACACAGTTACTGCATGTGCTACAGAGTTTACTGAACTTACAACTGGCCAAAGGTGCTGATAACTGCACAGCTGAGGTAAAGTATTACAGGTGGCAGGAAGTCTGCCTTCAGTTTCTCCCATACATCTTGCTAGTTCTTTCTGTCTTGGACTTCAAACAGCATTATATCTTTGCATTTCAACAGGTTATTGTCTCAATAAGTGTATCACACCTGGGAGCCATCAGCAGTACTCGTTCATCATGGAATTAGACCCAGTACTTACTACTTATGACCACCCTTCTTGACATGATTGAAGGTGGATTTCAGTGCTTTCACCCATTAACCTGGTGCACTTGTTCATTCTGAAGCACTGTTGCACACAGACAACCCTCTCCTCTAAACTCCAAACACTCAGACCAGTGAGACTTACCTATATTTCACCAAATGTGGAAAATATGCACTTTCCAGAAAAGACTGGACTAGCTGGTCAAGAGGATGAGTTCAACACCTGCACCACACCATGTGGACCACATAGCTCACCACAACACCCACTATGACAGCCCTGACATACACTGAAAAGCCACACACCCACCTTCACAGAGGCACTCAATGGACATTTACACAAACAGCACAGACCAGCAAGACAGACACCCACTCAGACACCATGACATAGCACATGCCAAAGGACACATATGTCACCTACACAGTGTGCCCCTCAACCTAAGCTCCTAAGGCTGACCACCTTGCACAATACAGTGATCATGGGTGACTCAGTACTGCGGCACACAGATGTCCCACTCACTATGTTGATTATGGAGGAGGTAACAGCCAACTGTCTATCACATGCCAGCATCCAACACATGACACACCCAGTCAGGCCACTCCACAACAGCTACAAGTATCACTCTGTCATCATCCATGTGGGTGTGAATGACCTGAGACACACCTCCCTGGGCTACATGACAAGAGACATGGTTGAACACTCAGATTATGTGGTCCAGGCAGGTGTGACAGTAGCCCTGAGCAGTATACTGCCATCACCCAGAATGATGCTGCAGTACTATCAACAGATAATTGACTGCAACATTGGCTTACATGTTGTGTGTCATTCTCAGGGGATCCAGTATCTCTCTGCTTGGGATAACATGATTGACAGACCTCAATGCCTTGCCAGAGATGTCCTAAATCTGTCAGCCCTGGGTTTCCAGGTACAGGGTAAGTGTCTTGCCACCCCTATAGTGCCTTATTAGGCAGTGTTCCAAATCAAATTACCACTGTAACAGCTAGACATGTATGCAATCTGAGGGTCATGCTGCTCAACAGTAGACATCTAACTGTCAAGATGCAGTCACTCAAAGCACTCCTCAGAGTGGAGGACATTGACATTTGTGCTGTAATGGAGAGGTGGTTCACAGCAGCAGACAGCAGCCCTGCACTAACAGGCTATGATGCATTCCACAGCTGTCAGTGCCAAAACATGGACCACACCTCCACAGGTGGTGTTGTCTCCATATTCATAATGGATATGCACACCTCCAGACTAGTATCCCAGCATAATGCATCAGAGGTACTTCCAGTAAAACTGACTTTGGGGAATAGTGCAATCCACACCATAGCCTGCTATCAGTCCCCAGCTATGTCCCTAGACTGTCAATGCACATTCCTCAACACCCTGGCATCTATGAAGGTCCAACCCAACACTGACATAGTAGGAGACTTCAACTACCCTCCATCACCTGGGGAAAGTAGTCAAGCACCAGTACACTGGCCCAATGCTTCATGGAATTCATCAGTTCCAATGCCCTGGACCAGCTCATACTGACCCCCAGTAGAGGATGCAACAACCTTGACCTGTGTTGATTACTTACATATGGGACTGTTGCTCAACCACAGTTGTCAATCCCTACCTGGTCAGATCCAAACATGATGTAATCAACATGGAGCTCAACATCTCACCCACACCCCCACAAAGGTAACCACCTTGCAAAACCTCTCCAATGCTGACATTGCAGTCATAAAAACAGGGTGGATGACTTCACTGCACCCATGCCAATGGGAAATAGCTGCATGACTGTCACATCATACACATATGCACTGCACAAACATGTACATGGATGCATGGTACTAGCCATAGCCAACAGAACACAGACACTGTCCTCCAAACACTGGAAGCCATTGTGATGGTCCCCTGCCATTACTAAAGTGTACAACAGAAGGAGGACACTGTTGCAGAAAAAGGTGGTGTCCCAAGACTGGTGAACCCCCTTATTAGCCTCAAACACAACTTGGGATCCCTCATGGAATCACCTACAGGCAGCTATGAAGGCAGATTTGCAGCAGACACTGATGACAATCACAAAAGCCTTTGATAGTTATATCAACAACCTCCACAGCAATAACCACAAGTGCTGTGAGTTACTGCACAATGCTGATTCCTATCCTGACACAACAGATATTGGCCACAGTCTTGCCAACACATTCAGTGCCAGCTTTACCCCTCTCTCCCCCAAGGGGACAATCACAATGGCAGATGAATGCCAGGCACCCAGCATTACTGCAGGCCAGGTTAGACCTGCATTGTCCACAGGCAAGGATACAGCTTCCATGGGACCCCAACATATCCATGGCTGTGTTCTACATGACATACAAAGAGACCTGGCACCACATCTGTGTGCCCTGGTCAGTCACAGCCTCACCTCAGGCTTTGTCCTTCCAAAATGGCACACTGCTACAGTCATCCCTCTCCATAAAGGGGTAGCATCTACAGACCCTGGGGATTATTGGGCCCTTAGCCTGACAAGTCTACTATGTACGGGTATGGACGCATCATCAGGGACCTGATTGACCAAGATATGGGTGATCTCCTAACTCTGGACCAACACAGTTTGGCTTTGTGAATGGCAGATCATGCCTGCTCAACCTGGTTGACATCTTTCAGTGAGTCACCAGGGCTGTGTATGACAGTAAGGCACTGCATACAGCCTACCTCAATCTGGCCAAGGCTTCTGATACCATTCCTCAGTCAGGGATTATTGATAAACCCAACAAACTAGGCATCAACCCTATATCAGTGGGTGGTTTGCAAATTGGTTCACAGAACACACAGTGTGACAGTGGCAAACTCCAAGTCAGACTGGCAAGCAGTCACAAGTGGAGTCCCACAGGGATCAGTACTGGATAGTGTCCTGTCCAGCATCTACTTCTCAGGAGTCCAGCCCAACACAGAGGAACTCTGGCTGACCAAGTTCACAGAGGACTGCAAGCTGGGAGCTATCATGAACTCCACAAGTGATGCAGACATCCTACAGAAAGGCCTCACTGAGACCAATGAGTGGTGTGGAAACCATGGCCAGAAGCTTAACACCACAAAATGCATCATCATCCCCTTTGGTAAAACACTCAGTTCCCAGTAAGTTCCACATCAATGGGAGCCCAATGAACACTGTAGGCATTATAAGAGATCTGGGGACACAGGTTGACAGCAACTTCTCCTTCAAGCACCACATTGCCACTGTGGTCAGGAAGTCCTTCTATATGGCACATTGCATTACCAAGGGTTTTGCATCCAGGAAGACAGAGGTAATGATCTCTGTCTACTATTCCCTCATTAGACCACTCCCCAAGTATTATGGCCCATTTGCCATGTACCTCACTAGACACCTGCTACAGCTGGAGAAGCCACAGAAGCACCTCACAAAGGGGTTCCTAGGCATTAAACACACATCCTACACAGACAGACTCAGAAGACCCAAGCTATTCTCTGTGTCATATCACCTAATTAGCAGCTATCTGTGCTTGACTTACAAAGCCATGTCTGACCCAGCTGGTTTAGAAATGCTACATATAAATCCATCCACACCACACACTGTAGAGACCTCTACCTCAGTACCACAATCACCACAACATGCTGGTGGGACAGGTCCCTCACCAAGAGACTGCACATGCCCTGGAATACACTTCCCATACATGTCATGCAGAGCACCTAGCTGACCCTGTTCCAGAGAAATCTTGATGAGTGGATGGGTAATAGACAGTTCAACCCAAGGATCACTGCAGTGGCTATACTTGATACAGGCACTGGGATGTAACATCAGGTGGCACAATGGCAGGGCCCTTCTATGTGCTAGGCTTGTTAAGGCTCCTGGGCCATTACCTACTACACACTTGTGAACCTATAAAGGGAATGACATCAGCAGGACTGATAAAGTAGTGCAGTGGGTGTTAAACTTATCAAAATACTTTGTCCTACAAACAGACACACACACACTTGCCAGATGAGAGTAGAACCCCTACCTAACTAGTGATTTGTACCATAGTGTTATGCAGTTACCACACATGCTACAGAGCTTACTGGGCTGAGAGTTGGCCAAAGGTGCTGATATGGGGAATGACATCAGCAGAACTGATAAAGTAGGGCAGTGGGTGGGAAACATATCAAAATACTTCTACTTACAAACATACATACCCACACACACACATTTACGGGATACAAAAATAGAACCCCTGCCAGACTAATCATTTGTACTATAGAGGTAAGCATTTATCACATGCACTACTGAGCTTACAGGGCTGACAGCTGGCCAAGGTTGCTGATAAGGGACTGACATCATCTGGACTGATAAGGTGGGGCACTGTGAAGTGTCATGGGTGGGAATGGCATAAAACTGTTTCACCTATAAACAAACAAACACACAACTCCCTCAGTCTTGCACACACAACTGTCACACACACACTTCTACATTTGCCAGGACTGAGATTAGAACTCCTACCTAACTAGTTATTTGTACTATCATATTATCCAGTTATCACACCCACCACAGAGGTTACGGGGATGAAGAATGATGGAAGGCACTTCTAAGATGACTGATATCTGCATGACTGCTAAAGTAGGAAAAGGGGAAGTGTACTGGGTTTGAATGGACCCAAAAGCTTTTAGTTGTGAACACACACACACACACTTTTACATTTGCCAGGACTGAGATTAGAACTCCTACCTAACTAGTTATTTGTACTATAGTGTTATGCAGTTATCACACATGCCACAGAGCTTATGGGGCTGGGTCTAACAAAAGTGACTTCTATGGTGACAGACATCTTCAGGACTGCTAAGGTGGGGCAATGGGAAGTGCACTGGGTGGGGAAGGCCTGTTCATTCCTAGATCCTACTGACATTTCTCTAAGTGTATGAGCATGCCCAGTGTGTCCTTCTATAGTACATGTGGGACTCCATTCCAGGGATTGTTGTACTCCAGTCCAGTTTGTTTTGTGCTACAGCCATACCTCTCAACCTGTTGGTGCAGGATATCTGGAGATAGCCTATCAAAATGTGGGGACAATGGGCCATACAATGATTGTGACAATTTCTCTCAGTAATGTATGGGTTGCTAGGGTTACAGGGCTTGTTTTAGCAGACATCTGTCATATATGCCATTTGACACTGTCATGTATTGTTTCAGTACCTGGTGACATACCTCCTCAGATCATCACAGTGATTTACCAGAGGAATACAGGATGGATGATGCACACACAAGGTTTATGGGCCAAATGCTATGCATTCTTGCACAATCCAGCCTGTTGAGGGGTGTGCCTACAAGCAATTGACTGCTGGTGCTGTGGAAATGGTCCAGCACCTTGGTGATATATTACAATGGTGGAATCTCTGTGCATTTATGTTCTGGCCTGGTCTGATTTCCAGTCCACAGTTGGGTAATATAAGTCAGACAGGATCAGGGTGACAGGCAGACTCCAGATAGATTTGTAGGGGATAGGATATGTGGGGTGTATGTCCTGGGCAGATATGTTTGCCTATAGCTACCAGTACTTTGCATTGGGCTCTCCTCAATGGTTGACTGCACTTGGAGGGTCTTGTGTGTGTCAGACTGTTTGACCAGCCTGGAGGTGTGTGTTTGTCACACATATATGTATGGCCCACCTCATTTTGCTTGGATGGCCACATGTTGGGGTCAGGATGTTGCATAAGATGAGTGATCAGGGAGGGGTGTGTTACTCCCCATGGCTGTGGCCCAGGGTTCTGTGGGTGCAGACATGTCACCATCTTCCAGGGTTAGGCCTGCCTGCAGTGAGTGCATTCCCATGTTTAAACTCCTAGCCCTGCCTGTTGACTGTACAGAGTATCACAGAATGTCCACATCCATGACTCATATATCTTGTTGGTTACCCAAACAAGTGTGGTTTTCCAGCAAAAGTGTTTTGCAAGTCACTCAGGGTTGAAGTCAGATATTACTGACAGTTGACATTGCAGTTTCAGACTTCATACCCATCAGACATTCCATGCTACTACAAATCATTCCATCAACTTTATAACATTATTAGAGCAGTATTTCACAGGTGTCCTTCTCTTTGGACCTTCATCACCCCATTATTCATGGCTTTGTCCTGATTTCTGGCTCCCTGAGGCTGGCAGGTTTGCTCCTAGCAGTTGTCAGCATGGCCTTTCTTTGCATTTTGTGGACTGTGTTATGTTGGTGTTATGGACCCCATGACACTCCCTAAAGGGCACTGTGGGTGAGGCATAGGCATTTGCCAGAGGCCTGTAGGCCAGGTGTGACAGATGCAGGCCATCTGTAGCAGAGCAGTGCATTCTGATGATCATATGTTCCCAGCCTGCAGGAGACACCCCTGGGATGGCACCAGTAAGTTGACTGTGGGTGTTACTGACAATTGCTTTCTGTTACTATTGCACCATCACTCTGGGTGACAGCTGGATGCTGCTTAAGTCTAGGAACACGTTACTGCATTTCTATGGGACTATGGGGCGGTGACACAACTTTATACGATACACATCTGCACAGACTGTGCTGATATTTGCTTAATATTTTGGTCCCATGTAGCATAGTGGTGTGCCCTATCTTTCAGACTACAGGCATAAAAGTATCAACCACAGATCAGATTGTTCTAGCATAGACATTTGTAGTTTCAGACTTCTTACATTTCAGACCCATACTGACACAGCCAGACCTGCTGTGATATCACTGTGTAAAGGTCTGTGGGTGGGGATTTCATGGATGTCGCCATGTGGGGGCCTTTGCCAGGCATTTATATATGGTTGTCTATAGCTGATCTGCTGTGTGGGGTTGGTAGTGGGTATGGGACCCCCACTCTGACATCCATGCATGTGTCCTATGACTACCCCCCCCCCAGTTATTTGGCTCACCACATATACTGTAGGGGTATTTGTTGACTAGGGTGGTACTGCATGGTGTGGGTAGGGCAGTAATGGGGATACACATCCTGCTGTCCCACAGAGCTGTCAGTTGTTTGCTGCTATCCCAGTTAGCCACCCCATTCCCTTACATGCTTGATCAATACCATAGATATGCTATCGGTAAATTCCATCCATTAGTTTAATTTGTTACAGAGACTGGCTTACCTTGTGCCTGCAGCTGTTGTGAGGGTGATGCTTGAGGGCTGACTGTGTCGGTTGCACACAATACACTGCCTATACATGGTCAGGTATAGCTGGTGTGATGTTTGGCATCCATTTTACTGTGTGTGCAAGTCAGACAGAGAGAGATCAGTCCATGGGTCCCTACAGTGTCAGTGTATATGCTATGCATTGCCTCTTTGCCAAGGCCAGGGCATACTGGCATGCCTCCATCTGCTTACAGGGCAGGCTCAAGATGTTCCTCCTCTGAGTCACTCTGTGTCTGTGGAGGCTTTGGCAATGGTGGGGGGCTGTGTGGCCCTTTCCCATTTTGTTCCTGCTGCAGCTGTTTCTGCAGGATCATATTGTGTAGCATGGCACATACTATGACCATGTGTGCACATGTGGCTGGAGAGTACTGCAAGGCTCTGCCGGATATGTCAAGGCAGTGGAACCGTGTCTTGAGCACCCCAAACACATGCTCTATAATGATCCTGGTTTGTGCATGTGGTTTAAATCCCGGTGTGCACACACCCATTTAGGCAAGATAAACAAGGCTATACAGCCTCGGACACACCCCCTTGCTTATATATACACAGTGCTGCCATTTCCTGTGTTTTTTTTCTTTTGTTTAAGACCTGGTACGCACCACGCAGACACGTTTAGCTGCAGTAAACAAAGCTGTACAGCTTTAGACACACACCCTTGCTGAGCTGGGCTTAGCTAAGCACAAACCCAGGCAACAGTGCTCCAATGTGCTTACAGCAAGCATGAGACACCTCCTTTTCATGTTAGTTGCTCCTCCTGCCTACACGATCCTGTTCTAGCACCTACACGGTTAGGTGCGGGGTTTGGACTTAGAATATTTTGTGATTCAGTAAATTTCCCCTCATTTGCATACCCCACTGCCTTAGCCCATAGAGACTGCACTGATATGGAGCCTTTCCCCTTGACAACCACTGTCCCCTGGTATTGTTTTGATTCTGCATGCCTTAGACTATAATGGAAAAATGCTCACAAAACTAAAGAACACTTTAAAACAAAAACGATACACCAAGGCAGGGAAGCAGATAGAATCCAATTTATTGTAAGCGCTTTCATCTTGGATAATGCCAAGACTTCATCAGACAAAAAAGTAACAGCCACAACCCATTTTTAAAAAAAGCCCCAGGTCTGACATCAGTTCCTCAATTAACATTTAAAGAGATAGGTCATTATAAAACCCATACATTACAACCCTGTTTAATGCATATACATACAAAAAAAACATGTAAAACAACACATATAAATATATACATTTTTATAAAAACATATGAATAAAGATCTAAAAAAAAGCCCTTACCAACAAAATTATCTCAATAAAGCCTTTAATTTTAAGACACAACCAATAGAGGCAAGCTTATTTAATCCAGGCCATCCAACAGCTTTTAAATGGAGGATCCAGAATAATTCTTTTTCCTCCAATTTCAGTTGCCATGGACCTCCCCTCACATTAGGTTTAATTTGTTCAATGACTATAAATTTAAAATAATGATCTGGGAATTCATGAATGTGCCTAAACAACGCATTTGTCAGTTTTTTCTTTTTAATGTCATAACAATGTTCATAAATGCGGGTTCTGAGTTTCCGCTCGGTCTTTCCTATATAGAAAGCTGGGCAATTCTGGCACAAAGCCCCATACACAACACCAGTACTATTACAGTTATATTTACCACGAATGTGTAAAAAATATCCATTTAAACAAAAAAGTCCTCCAGTGTTAATGTGTGTGCAATAACTACAGAACCCACACCTAGACATCTGCCAAACCATTTGTTCATCAGCTTCATATCTCAATGGTCTTTCCAACAAACTTTTTAAATTATTCCCCTTCCTATAAACAATCAGGGGTTTTTGACTAATTTTTGGTCTAAAACTATTATCTTCCATCAAGATAGACCAATTCTTAAATAAGATATCTTGTATTGCATATGAGTTCACAGTGTACGTAGTAATATAGGATAATCTAAAATTCCTTTCTCCAAAAATTACAGAATTCACTACGGTATGTACTGAAGTCATGGTATTGCTATCATTCATATTTTTAACCCTCAAAATAGGACTGTAAAAACCAGAAGAACATTTATTAATAACTTCCAATTTAATGTCACCCAAAAGTCCACAGGATAATCCCTCCTAATAAACATTTCTTCCAACAATGAGCATTCATTCAAAAAATCTTCAAAAGTAGATGTCATACGGGCAGCTCTCATGAATTGCCCCTTTACCACAGCTTTTTTATGGGTCCTAGGGTGACAGCTGGAAAAATGGAGAAAGGAATTAGAATAAGTTGGTTTTCTATATATAGTGGACACATATCTACTATTTGCCCAATCGTTCATTAATTGGACATCTAAGTAATTAATAGTTTCAAAATCCACAACATGAGTGAATTCAAGAAACGTAGTGGATGAATTAATAAAATCCATAAATTCATTAAATCCAGTCATATCCCCCTTCCAAATGACAAACAAATCGTCAAGGTATCTGACATATAAAACACAATGTTCAAATAAGGGGTGATTAAACACACATCGGCATTCCCATTCACACATTATAATATTCGCATACAAAGGCCCACAAGCCGCCCCCATAGCTACCCCAGTGTTCTGCAAGAATAGTTGCTCATCAAATATAATAAAATTATTCCTAAGAACAAGTTCCAACAGTTCAGTATATAAATTTACATGATCCTGTACTAGCCCTTTACGAACCAAATACTCCTGGAACCAGTCCAACCCCACATCATGTGGAATACAAGAAAACAAGTATTTAACATCTATCGTAACAAAAACATAATTAGGATCAAAAGACATTTTATCACATTTTGCCAAAAAATCCCAAGAATCAATACATAGATGTTCTTCTTGTTTTAAAAGACTTTTAAATTTTTTATCTAAAAATACTGATATAGCAGATGTAATAGAATTACGAGCATCAACAATGGGGTGCATGGGGGGGTTACTTAAATCTTTATGTAATTTTGTCAGGCTGAAAATGGTAGGAATAACTGGAAATTGAACCTTTAAAATTTTAAATTCATCCAATGTAATACGCTCTTCTAATAACATGTCACTGAGTTGAATTGAAATTCTGGCATATGCTACATTTAGCTCATTCCTGGATACTTGTCTATACCTATCTCTAAAAAGAATTGTATACATTCTCTCAATATAATCATGGTAATCCATAATTACAGCACCCCCACCCTTGTCCAGCTGAATAACCCTCACTGGTAATTGTCTAACAGAATTGATCAATTTATATTCTTCACTGTTCCAATAAGACACCTTCTTATCTCTCTCTTGTAAGAGAAATCTCAAATCAAATTCACACATCTTTTCAAAAAATTCCAGCGTAGGGTGCAGAGGGGGGTTGCATACACTAGAGACCCAAAAAGGCCCCTTGTCAACAGATTCACAATTGTTAAACAGCAGCGTTAAATTAAGCTTCTGAATAAAAAGTTTTAAATCCAATAAAATTGTCACAATGTCCGCTCTAACTTGTGGAACAAATGAAAAGCCCTTGGAAAACACATTTGCAATATCTGTTGAGAAATCATAGCTATTGTAGTTAAAAACTTTAAAGTCATTTGTAATGTTGTTATGACATTAAAAAGAAAAAACTGACAAATGCGTTGTTTAGGCACATTCATGAATTCCCAGAACATTATTTTAAATTTATAGTCATTGAACAAATTAAACCTAATATGAGGGGAGGTCCATGGCAACTGAAATTGAAGGAAAAATAATTATTCTGGATCCTCCATTTAAAAGCTGTTGGATGGCCTGGATTAAATGAGCTTGCCTCTATTGGTTGTGTCTTAAAATTAAAGGCTTTATTGAGATAATTTTGTTGGTAAGGGCTTTTTTTTAGATCTTTATTCATATGTTTTTACAAAAATGTATATATTTATATGTGTTGTTTTACATGTTTTTTTGTATGTATATGCATTAAACAGGGTTGTAATGTATTGGTTTTATAATGACCTATCTCTTTAAATGTTAATTGAGGAACTGATGTCAGACCTGGGGCTTTTTTTAAAAATGGATTGTGGCTGTTACTTTTTTGTCTGATGAAGTCTTGGTATTATCCAAGACGAAAGCGCTTACAATAAATTGGATTCTATCTGCTTCCCTGCCTTGGTGTATCGTTTTTGTTTTAAAGTGTTCTTTAGTTTTGTGAGCATTTTTCCATTATAGTCTAAGGCATGCAGAATCAAAACAATACCAGGGGACAGTGGTTGTCAAGGGGAAAGGCTCCATATCAGTGCAGTCTCTATGGGCTAAGGCAGTGGGGTATGCAAATGAGGGGAAATTTACTGAATCACAAAATATTCTAAGTCCAAACCCCGCACCTAACCGTGTAGGTGCTAGAACAGGATCGTGTAGGCAGGAGGAGCAACTAACATGAAAAGGAGGTGTCTCATGCTTGCTGTAAGCACATTGGAGCACTGTTGCCTGGGTTTGTGCTTAGCTAAGCCCAGCTCAGCAAGGGTGTGTGTCTAAAGCTGTACAGCTTTGTTTACTGCAGCTAAACGTGTCTGCGTGGTGCGTACCAGGTCTTAAACAAAAGAAAAAAAAACACAGGAAATGGCAGCACTGTGTATATATAAGCAAGAATGGAAAAATGCAGATTTTCTTTAAACTTTGGTTTTCACATTTTTTTTTTTTATTTTCGGCACGGTCGTGTTTGTGCACTGCTGTGCTATGCTTAAACGACCGAGATCGGCCACAAAAAAAAAGTTTTTTTATTAAAATTGAACATTTATTCATGCCAATTGCCATTTATTTGGCCACTGGCATGCCTTCAGACGTGAATACATGCTTTTATTTGTGATGTCATGCCTCCATTTTCTTTTTTGCAAAAATGTGTTCAGTTAGTAACTGAACACATTGCTGCACTGACACTATTCCTGCACGGAGACCTGTTAGCTTCCTGAATCACTAATTCACCTCATTTGCATGGTTTTCACCAGCAAATTAAGTGATTAGCATGTCACATGGTCTTCCATGCAGGAACAGTGTGGACAGGCTCGTGCACATCAGATCAGCTGTTTGCTGAATCGCTCGGCGGCCGAACTCCATGCAGGAACTACTACACTGTTCCTGCATGAAGTTTTAGCTTTCATGAATCCCAGGGAAGGTATTTTTGATGTGCGACACAGGTAAGGGAATACCAGTTGGGTCTTTAACAGTTACTAGTGTGGGGGAGGGGGCAGTTTTCTTGACTCTAGCAAATAACATGATGATATATTTTTGGGTGATACTGTATATGTGTACCTCACTGGTAAGTTTGCATGGATGTGGGTGTGCCATGGGTACAAAGTCGTGTGATCTCAGAAATCGTATATTTAATTTGCAGGGGGTATGGGGGTGCAGGGAAGTACAGTCCCCCTGCAAAATCAAAAACATAAAAAAAATTATGTTGGGTCATGGGTTTGTGGTGGGCACAATTAAGGCAGTTCTTGCTACTGTACAGCTGGTGGGGTATGCATGTACAGCATTGCTGATTTTTGTATTTTAATAACAAGCTTGGTTTTGAATAATCATTTCCAGAAAAAAAATTTAGTTCAGCCATTTTACAGTGAGCTGATCGAAGGAAGGACACTCAGCAAACTCGGAGCTACAATATATAACATTAAGTATCCTGTTTTTTGTTTATTTTGTTCTTTATTTCTTTGTTTTTTATAGCACTTTGTGTACTGTGTATTTTTTCTAGCTAGTTTCACTGTGTGTGAGGTATTAACTGGAAATTGTCCACTCTTATTAAGCATCTGTTGGGTTGTTTGTTTATGATAACTAGTTGCAGTTAAACTCTTTTTTCTAGTGGCTCCTTTAGCTGTTTAAAACTTTCATTTAAAGGCTCACTGCTGCTTTTCAGCTGTGAGTAACATTTCTGCTGTTTGTTCTAAGTAGTGGGGATATTTGTAGCATTTCCATATTCAGGCTTGTATTTGGGCCTAGTGTTTGTGGAGGCTGTGTGTCTGAGCACATAATTCAGGGACATCTTGTTTTAGCCAAAGCCATCAGGCATTTCAGTGAGAGAGAATTGTTTGAGGTCATTGGCTGACTGAGGTCTCCTGGACTACAGCTTAGACTAAGCACCTCATTGGTTCTTTGAGATTTCTTTCATAAAAGCTGTCTCAGGTTTCAACTTTCTGTTACCTAAGAAGCTCAGTTGTGAGTGTTCAGCCATTTTACAGTGAGCTGATCGAAGGAAGGACACTCAGCAAACTCGAGCTATAATATATAACATTAAGTATCCTGTTTTTTGTTTATTTTGTTCTTTATTTCTTTGTTGTTTATAGCACTTTGTGTACTGTGCATTTTTTCTAGCTAGTTTCACTGTGTGTGAGGTATTAACTGGAAATTGTCCACTCTTATTAAGCATCTGTTGGGTTGTTTGTTTATGATAACTTGTTGCAGTTAAACTCTTTTTTCTAGTGGCTCCTTTAGCTGTTTAAAACTTTCATTTAAAGGCTCACTGCTGCTTTTCAGCTGTGAGTAACATTTCTGCAGTTTGTTCTAAGTAGTGGGATATTTGTAGCATTTCCATATTCAGGCTTGTATTTGGGCCTAGTGTTTGTGGAGGCTGTGTGTCTGAGCACATAATTCAGGGACATCTTGTTTTAGCCAAAGCCATCAGGCATTTCAGTGAGAGAGAATTGTTTGAGGTCATTGGCTGACTGAGGTCTCCTGGACTACAGCTTAGACTAAGCACCTCATTGGTTCTTTTGAGATTTCTTTCTTAAAAGCTGTCTCAGGTTTCAACTTTCTGTTACCTAAGAAGCTCAGTTGTGAGTGTTCAGCCATTTTACAGTGAGCTGATCAAGGAAGGACACTCAGCAAACTCGAGCTACAATATATAACATTAAGTATCCTGTTTTTGTTTATTTTGTTCTTTATTTCTTTGTTGTTTATAGCACTTTGTGTACTGTGTATTTTTTCTAGCTAGTTTCACTGTGTGTGAGGTATTAACTGAAATTGTCCACTCTTATTAAGCATCTGTTGGGTTGTTTGTTTATGATAAATTGTTTCAGTTAAACTCTTTTTTCTAGTGGCTCCTTTAGCTGTTTAAAACTTTCATTTAAAGGCTCACTGCTGCTTTTCAGCTGTGAGTAACATTTCTGCTGTTTGTTTCCACCCCCCCCCTCCCTGTTGGTATAGTGTTTTTATAGTTGGTGGCTTTGCAGTTGCCCGCCCCTAGTGTAAATTTGATCTGGGACCCTCCTCCCAGTCTAGTGTCATTACCTCATTCTACCCAGTACAGGGAGAGCATTTGAGAAGGCCAATCAGCTTAGTTTCTGCTACTCCTTTCTCTCTTTCCTTTCTCTCTTTCCAAAAAAAAAAAAATAAATTATCTGCTTTTACTGTATTTGTGTTTTTATCTACTTTATTTTGCTTTTGCGTCATCTTAAAAGTACTCAATTGTATTTATTACTGCTTGGTGTAACTCATTGTAAGCCTTTTAGTTTAAGCACCTGGGCTTCAGACCAGTTTTACATTAGGAAGGTTTGTGGTCTGCACTGTAGTGGCAGAACAGGTAGCTTACATCCTTCTAAGTTGGGAACTGCTGATTGAGGGCTCAGTGTCTGTTATTCTAAAAGTGTATTAATTCTGGTTTAAGCACTTGGGCTTGAGGCCAGTTATTTTACATTAAGAGGGTTCGTGTTCTGCACTCTTGTGGGAGGAGAGGCTGGACTCTGTCCTTCTGAGCTGGGAATTTCTGGTTAAAGCTTATAGTGCCTGCATATTTGAACTGCTTCTTACTGAAATTGGTACACCTCGTTTGCTGTAGCATAGACTAGATCCAGGCCTGCTGAATCTAGCTTTGTTTGTATAACTTGAGCACTAATCCAGGCATTCTTTAAAGTATTCAGTTGTATTTATTACTGCTGGTAGTAACTTGATTAAAGTGTAGCTATCATTTCTAAGTCTTTTGGATTAAGCACTTGGGCTTCAGACCAGTTGTTTTACATTAGGAAGGTTTGTGGCCTGCACTGTGGTGGCAGGACAGGTAGCTTACATCCTTCTAAGTTGGGAACTGCTGATTGAGAGCTCAGTGTCTGTTATTCTAAAAGTGTATTAGTTCTGGTTTAAGCACTTGGGCTTCAGGCCAGTTATTTTACGTTAAGAAGGATTGCGGTCTGCACTCTTGTGGGAGGAGAGGCTGGACTCTGCCCTTCTGAGCAGGGAATTTCTGGTTAGAGGCTTATAGTGCCTGCATATTCTAACTGTTTCTTACTGAAATTGGTACACCTTGTTTGTTGTAGCATAGACTAGATCCAGGCCTGCTGAATCTAGCTTTATTTGTATGCTTGTTGTTTGTTTATTTCCTGAAATGCTAATTCCACCTAAAACGCGCCTTTTAGCACTTCTGTGGATCCCTAGTGATATCTGCATTGCTTACTGTACTTATTTCCTTGTTTCACTTGAAAGAAAGTTACTGTTTGTCGTTTTGCATTTAAGTTACCTGTAACACATTGCATTTAAGTTACCTGGCACTTGCTCACTAAAGCAATTATATAAGTCAGCTCTAAAAATTAAAAGCACTACACCCTCACAAACTCCCTTGAGTACCTTGTTCCCCATTGGCCCTTTTTTCAATTATAAAGGAATTCCCAATACTATTCTAGCATGTCCAAAGGTCAGTTGTCAATCTCCTCTCCGTCCAGCTGGTGAATCTGGGAATCTTGAGGCAATGTTACAACTGCCTCATGTACACAGACAACCCTCTCCTCCTCCCAACAAATTCCAACACATGTGAGAGATGCAACCATATAGCCAAACTGGAGGCTAAGCTCTCTCAACTCAGTACTGGCGTAACCAGTCAGGAGGAGAAGGAAACCACACTCACTACAATTCCAGTCTCACATAGACCTACCACAACAACAAACCAAACACATAAACACACAAAACATACTGAGGCTCTAAATAAAAATCTGCCTAAGCAGCAGAGACCTCCAAAGCAGACACCCAAGCAACCGCTACCCCAAAACAAAACACATGCAACACATAGCTCACAAAGCCAGTGTGCCGAACAGTCACAGCCCTTAAGGCTAAACAACACACCTGATACACTTGTAATAGGTGACTCTATCGCCAGGCACACTGACGCCCCGCCACCAGGCTAAACAAGGAGAAGGTCACGGTGAGCTGCCTGTCGGGCGTTAGGATCCGCCACATAGCACAAGCACTCAGGTCACTCCAAGGCAAGTACAAATATGACTCAGTCATTGTGCATGCTGGTGTGAATGACCTGAGATGTACCTCCCTGGACTACATGAAAAGAGACATAGAGGAGCTCTCTGAGCATGTAGCCCAGGCCGGTATGACCCTGACCTTGAGTAGCATCTACCCTCACCAAGAATGATGCCACAATATGAAGACAAGATGATCAATTTCAACAATTGGCTTAAGTGTTGGTGTCATTCAAAGGGGATCCAATGCCTGTCAGCCTGGGATGACATGCTCGACAAGCCACGATGCTTCGCTAGGGACGGCTTGCACCTGTCACCCCTGGGCTTTCGGATATTGGCAAAGGCTCTTGCTACCCCCATAGTGCCTTTTTAGGCAAGGCTCAAAAGACAAACCCACCTCCATAGGTATCACAAGGGATAAGAAACTAAGAGTAATGCTACTCAACGCCAGAAGTCTAAACCTCAAGATGCACGCACTCAAACTCTCCTTAGCATGGAGAACATCGATATCTGTGCAGTAACAGAAACCTGGTTCAAGGCTCCCGAGAGCACCCCAGCACTACCAGGTTATACCTCATACCATGCTTTTCGCCCCAAAACTTGGACCGAACCACAAAAGGAGGGGAGTATCAATATTCACAAAGATACCCACACCTCCAGGTTGGTGGCACAGCACGAAGCATCAGAGACTATCCATGTGCAACTAACTGTGGGTAAAACTGCCTTCCAGTTTATAGCCTGCTACAGACCACCTCCCAAACACAGGAACCCCACTTGGCCTTCCTGAGAATACTGGAAAATATGAAGGTCTCTCCAAACACCATTATATTGGGCGACTTCAACTACCCAAACATAGACTGGGAGCATTACTCTAGCTCCAACACCCTAGCCCAAAGGTTCCTAGAATTTATAAACTCAAATGCTATGGAACAACTTGTTACCACTCCCACAAGAGGGGAAAACATACTGGACCTGATCATCACCAACATGGGGACACTATGCTCCAGACCAGAAGTGTATCCCTCACTGGTAAGATCAGACCATAAACCAATCTCACTGGATATTCACATCCCGACCCCACCCCTGCCCAGAAAACCACAGTGAAAAACTTCTAAAGCAAATTTCACACGCCTCAAAACCGAGGCGAAATCCTTCAAAGCCCCGGCCTGTGGAAAATACGGCCCAGACCGCAGAATCCTTTATAAACGCATTCTATGAACACCTTCAGGAATGCATGGATCATGCAATCCCAAATAAAACCAAGACCCAATCCTCCAAAGGCAGACGCCCTGTCTGGTGGACCCCAGCCATAAACAAACTATACAATAGAAGGAGGAAGCTACTACATGATAGAGCAAAATCCCAAAAGGGAAGGCATCTCTGATCAGTATTAGCAAAAACTACGGGCACTCATAAAATCGCCTAAGGCCAGCTTCGAGAGAAAATTGCACAGGACACTAAGGATAATCACAAGGCTTTCTTTAGTTATGTTAGGAACCTGGGTGGAATTCCCAGATATGCTCAGAATTAGTCCAAAATGACAAAAATACACCGAGCCCACAGACATTGCCAACATCCTAGCTGACAGGTTCAGTGCAAACTTCTCCCTCTCCCCACCAAAAGGGCAAATATCTATCCCAACAGAGTGCTGCCCCTGACATCTCAGATGCTCAGGTAAGAGCCGCCTCTCCAAAGCAAAACACAGCATCAATGGGACCAGATGGTGTCCCGGCTGCCCTACATGAACTCCAAGAAGAGCTAAACCCAAACATAAAACTACTGTTCAATCTTAGCCTTACTACAGGATATGTACCCAAAGAGTGGCGACAGCAACAGTGGTCCCTCTCCACAAAGGTGGTGCCTCAACGGATCCTGGAAACTATCGCCCCATAAGCCTGACTAGCTTGGTCTGCAAAGCTATGGAAAGGATCATCATGGACCTCATAAATAAAGATATTGGGACCTACAGACACTGGATCCTACCCAGTTTGGCTTTGTTAAGGGCAGATCCTGCCTCTTAAACCTGGTCGATTTCTTTGAAACAGTCACCAAGGCCATTGACGAGGGGAGGTGGTCCACACAGCCTACCTGGACCTCGCAAAAGCCTTCGATACAATACCCCACTCGGCATTATAGATAAGCTCACCAGCTTAAATATAAACCCCTATGTCACTAGATGGGTTGCAAACTGGCTCAAGGACAGAACCCACATGGTTAGAATTGCTGGAGCCATGTCAGACTCCAAACCAGTTACAAGTGGCGCCCCACAAGGCTCAGTCCTGGGACCTCTCTTGTTCGGTATATATTTCTCGGCGGTACAGGCCAACACGGAAGGACTGTGGCTGACCAAGTTCGCAGATGACTGCAAACTGGGCGCCATAATCAACTCTCCAGCCGACACAAGCATCCTCCAAAAGGGCCTCATAGAAACAGACAACTGGTGCCAGAGCCATGGCCTCAAGCTAAACGCCAAAAGTGTATAGTCATCCCTTTGGCAAAACAAAGTGCCCACAAATTACCACATAGGTGGTAATCCATTAAGTACAGAAGAAGTCATTAGGGACCTGGGGACCCAAGTTGATAGCAATCTCTCATTTGACAACCACGTGGCCAAAGTGGTTAGAAAAACATTTTATATAGCCCACCTAATCATGAAGGGATTCACATCTAGATCAGGGAGGTCATCGTGCCTCTTTACTCATCCCTCATCAGGCCCATAATTGAGTACAATGCCCCTTTGGGATGTACCTTACCAGACACCTGCAGCAACTGAAAGACCCCAAAAGTACCTCACCAAGAGGATCAAAGGGCTCAAACAGATGCCATATGCTGCCCGTTAAAGGAACTCGAGCTCTACTCAGTGGCATACCGCCTGCTCAGCGGCGATCTGTGCCTGACGATAAAGCCATGTCCAACCCGAATTAATGGACATGCTGCACCTCAGAAAATCCAAATCCCATCGAGCTACGCTACCGAGAGACTTGAACCTCAGCACTGAAATAAATAGGACATGCTGGAGGGACAGATTCATAACCCAGAGGCTCCCTTCACTCTGGAATAAAATCCCAGTCCAGGTTAGGCAGAGTCCCACATTGACTCTCTTCAAGAGGAATCTTGATGAGTGGATGGGAGATCGTAGGTTTACCCCGCTATCACTTCTGTGTCACTGTTAGACAGAGGCACAGTATACTAACCTCAAAAAAAGGCATAGCAAAATTAATTTAAAATGGGTGGCGAAAGCCAAACACACTCTGGCTAGGCTTATAAATGCCCTAGGGCAGATAGCCTAGTATGAACCTATGAACCTATGAACCTATAATGCTTTGCTAGAGATAACTAAATAACATATGCAATGTGAAAAAAATCTTACTAGATCCCAAGGAAATGTATTGATGAATAATAAAAAAAAAAAAAAACAGTGGACCTATCACTGACACCTGAAAGAATCCTTTAATAGTGCTATCTACATATATCTGTAAATGTTAGAACCTAAAACTCTAAAGGTTCTGTTTAGCAGATAGTTACAAAACCATGATCTGTTTCTTCGGAGAATCCAGCTAGTATTGCAGTAGGAGGAGTGATACTGTCTTAAAGGTATGTTTAATGTCTAAAACATTGACTTGCACTCATGCCCTTGTGATATTTTTAAGGATATGATAAGGAAGCTAGTAGACGGAAGTGACTATGTTCTAGTTTATTAGATAGTATAATTTTTTGGGTCTACATTATATAGTCAAAGTTTCAAAATTTCGAACCTCACATGAGTGAACTCATATGAGCGAAGTTCGAAACATCGACTATATTATAAAATAAAAAAATAAAAAAAAACTTACCTTACCACTGTGAGCAGGGGGCAAGCCCCCCTGCACCCCCACACTCCCCTACTTAAATATACCAACTCCGAGAACACATTTCAGTGCAGAAAGGGAACATTTCCATTCTGGCATTTTTTTGAAAAGGAACGTTTGGTT
>NC_056727.1:432338820-432356320 GCF_019279795.1 Protopterus annectens
CACAACCTGCTACCAGGCTAATTTAGGACATCTCTGGCAAGGCGTTAAGGTCTCTCAATCATGTTATTCCAAACAGAGAGATACTGGATCCCCTGAGAATGACACACAACATGTAAGCCAATGTTGCAGTCACTTATCTGTTGATAGTTTACTGCTCAGGCCTACTGTCACACCTGCCTGGACCACATAATCTGAGTGTTCAACAGTGTCTCTTGTCATGTAGTCCAGAGAGGTGTCTTTCAGGTCAATCACACCCACATGGACAATGACAGAGTGATACTTGTAGCTGTTGTGGAGTGGCCTAACTGGGTGTGTCATGTGTTGGATGCTGGCACATGATAGACAGTGGGCTGCTACCTCCTCCATAATCAACATAGTGAGTGGGACATCTATGTGCCATAGTACTGAGTCACTCATGATCACTGTATTGTGAAATGTGGTCAGCCTTAGGAGATTATGTTAAGGGGCACACTGTGTAGGTGACATATGTGTCCTTTGGCACATGCTATGTCATGGTGTCTGAGTGGGTGTCTGTCTTGCTGGTCAAGGCTGTTTATGTAAATGTCCATTGAGTGCCTCTATGAAGGTGGTTGTGTGCCTTTTCAGTGTATGTCAGGGCTGTCATAGTGGGTGTTGTGGTGAGCTATGTGGTTCACATGGTGGGGTGCAGGTGTGGATTTCATCCTCTTGTCCAGCTAGTCCAGTCTGTGCTGGAGAGTGCATAGTTCCACATTTGGTGATATAGGGGTAACTCTCACTGGTCTGAGTGTTTGGAGTTTAGAGGAAAGGGTTATCTGTGTACATGAGGCAGTTGCAACAGTGCCTCAGAATGGACAAGTGCACCAGGTTAATGGGTGAAAGCACAGAAAACAGCACTTCAATCATGCCAGGAGAGTTGGTCATACGTATTAAGTACTGGGGCTAATTCCATGATGAACGAGTACTACTGATGGCTTCCAGGTGTGATACACTTATTGATACAATAACCTGTTGAAGTACAAAGCTATAATGTTATTTACAGTGCAAGACAGAAAGAACTAGCAAGATGTATGGGAGAAACTGAAGGCAGACTTTCTGCCACCTGTAATACTTTACCTCAGCTGTGCAGTTATCAGCATCCTTGGCCGGTGGTAAGTCCAGTAAGCTCTGTAGCACATGCATTAACTGTGTAACACTATAGTACAAATAACTGGAGAGGCAGGGGCTCTAATCTCAATATTGGAAAGTGTGTGTGTGTGTGTGTGTGTGTGTGTGTGTGTGTGTGTGTGTGTGTGTGTGTGTGTGTGTGTGTGTGTGTGTGTGTGTATGTATGTGTGTGTGTGTGAGTATGATGTACTGTGTGGGTTATACCATTTTGACTTGTGTTCCACACTTTACACTTCCCCTCACTCCAATGCAGTAGTCCTGTTGTTGTCATTCACCTCAGAGGTAACTTTGGAGTAGATGAAATTGTATAAGCTCTGTGGCACATCTGGCAACTGCATAACATTATAGTAGACATAACTAGATAGGCAGGAGTTCTCATCCCAATACTGGTAACTGTGTGTGTGTGTGTGTGTGTGTGTGTGTGTGTGTGTGTGTGTGTGTGTGTGTGTGTGTGTGTGTGTGTGTGTGTGTGTGTGAATCATGTACTGTGTGGGTTATACCATTTTTTACTTGTGTACCACCCATTACACTTCCCCTCACTCCACTTTAGTAGTCCTGTTAATGTCATTCACCTTAGAAGAATCTTTGGACAAGATTAAATTATATGACCTCTGTGGTGCATCTGATAACTGTGTAATACTATATTAGAAATAACTACATAGGCAGGAGTTCTGATCCCAATACTGGCAACTGTATGGGTGTGTGGATCATATCTTGTGTGGCTGATACCATTTTGATGTGTGTACCATACATGTCAGGTGACCAACTCCTGATGCCATTACTTTATATAGTGTGGCAATGGCATCTGCCTCACATGCAGCATGTGTAACCATTGTACAGGCCATACCAGTCCTCTGTACAGATGTGTCTGGAACATCCAGATGTTTGGAACCTATTAGTGCTCTGTCTGCCTTAACAATGCCTAGGTATGTAATATAGTTACCAAATAGGTCACAGTGAATGTACTGACACATATGGAAGCATCAGCTATCATACCTGACTGCAATAGCATAATGATACAAAGTCTGCTACCCTCACATTTGTCCAGGCTTGTAGGTGCAAAACATGAGTCCAAATGCTTGGTTTTACAAGTGAACTGTTCATGTCATGGGTCTCATTAAAGGATGGGAAAGGTGTAGACTGACATATTGTGATCTCAATCATATATATATCAGAAACAAATGCCATCTTAACAGTTGTGTGTATACATTTTATATCCACTGTATAGCAGTAATGTTTCACACGTCCTTACCTTAGTCAGTTTGTCCAATACATTTTGCTGGTGTCTGTCCATATGTCTTGCACTGACAGGTTGTGAGATATGCTACAGGAATGTTGCATTCTCTTCAGATAGGCCCCTGTGGTGACCACTGTGATGCAATACAATTAACCACAGCACAAGTGAGCATGCACATAAAGCAATATGGCTATTAGTAATAGTTGTGTGCATGGTAACTTACATGCCCTCCACATGTCTGGGGTATTGCCAAAGCACAACTGAACAATTCCATACTCACCAGGTTCAGGCTGCTGTAGCATATGCAGACCAGAGTGACCTATGTAGTTGTTGGAAACAGGTATTGTAAGCAAACTCACATGTGCCCTTGGAAAAGGATGGATGCAGCATGTCTTCACATTTACAGTACAACATCCAATACTACACAATTTACTGTCCTTCACCATAGATTTGCACTTCTGTGCATTAGAAATCCTCATCCACAACTACAATCATAACTGGCACATGCATGTAGATACTGTACAGACACAAGTATGTCTCATACAGTAGTCTACTGATCCCCACTGGGACCTTACCTGCACACTCCTTGTCCATTGTGTGGGTGCCACCCACCTCCAGCAAGTGGGGCTTTGTACCTTGGTGTTGCACTGTGATGGGTGGCCCAAGCTTGGCAAGGATTTCCTCATTTGGTATCATCGGGGGCTGCATGGTTGGTCCCCCACTTGTGGTTGTGGGGTCCCTGTCCACGCCAGTAGTCCTTTGCCAGACATGGCATATGAGGTTGGTGGCATGAAGCCACACTGCTCATATGTACATGTGTGCAGGCACACATAATTTACCCTGTATACAGGGACATCCCAGAGTCTAGTCCTCTCCCACAGATGTTGATGGCTTTGACCCAGCAGTACTGTGAGGTTCTGTATTATGGCTTCCATTATCAGGTTCCATTCCACTGGTGAAAAGGTCTCCTGCTGGTGATGTGGCATTGTACCTGGTAGACACTAACAGAGAAACACATCTCAGGACCACATACATTTGGCAACAGTATTTCCAGTACCTGCATGCATACCTTGAATACCAGTAGCCAGCATTTATAACCATACCAGCAGCCAACACTCACAACCATGCCATACCCCTGTAATCTATTAGGACAGTATCAGCTTCCATTGCAGCCCTGGTCCTGATAAGTCACATTGCCCGCAGTGAGGGCAAGTTGTTTGCATAATCCATCATTCCACATTCAGCTCTGTGTAACTGGATGACATTAGCCATCTTCCATGTGGGTGGTGTGTGGATGGTGCTGCAGCTTGGTGTGACTACAGTGTGTAATGCAGCTGGGAGCACATGCCTGAGTTTATGCAGGATGCAGACAGGGATGACATGATGTTCCATGGATACTTACATTTGTTGCCTTTCAGTAGGCAATATGTACCTGCTCACTGGTGATGAAGGGAGGGGTGTGGGTGCAGTATATATCCACCTATAGTAATGCTGAGCCAGGGGGATGTTTGCCCTAACCCTATCTGCATCAGGTTGCATTTAGCTATGTTGTGTGTGTATGTGATCTGATTGGCCACCATTACAGTTTGGGTTGGCATGTTGCCTCTGAGATTGTGATCATATAGGAAAATGGCCTTGTGATTGTCCCTGGAGGATGTCTACAACTTGTAATCATAGTTGGCCTTACAGTAATCCACCTGGGACCTTATATGCTTGTTCAGACAATGGCTGACTTGATGGCAGGTTGGTTCCTGCCCATATCTTGCCCTGTACAGCCACTATAGGGACCAAGTCTTTGGTTTGTGTAATGCTGCTTTCCAGCAAAAGGGATTACTCTATGTTGGTGGAGGCAGGTATAACAAGTAAGGTATTTCTGAATCCATACAACCATGTATGTGTTGAATTGGTTGTTTGTAGTGGGCATTGAGACAAAATCATAACAGAGTTGGACACCTCTCCAATTTAGTAATGATAATCATGCTTACTGTACTAACCATGGTTGTGTCAGGGCAATGCAACAACCAGTAGCTGTAGACATGTCACTCTTTTGGGTGCACAGTAACTAAGATTACACATGTGTACAACATGTAAAGCTGTTTTAACTGACATTTTGCATCCCATATCTGTTTTCATGAGGTGGATGCATACACCTACTCATACTGACATGTGCATAGCTAATACCTCACATACATGACTGTTCTATGTCAGTATGGCACACTAAATTCACACTCCTGTTGTGCAGTCATCCCTCTCAACCTGTTACAGCAGGACATCTGTAGGATGCCATGCATACATGAGTGAAATGGGACATCAGTGACAGTGTCTCAATATTGCTGAAACATACTTGTGTCATTCAATAGCACAGTAGCCATTGCACTGACAGGCATCCCCTGGAGGATGTCCAGCAGTCATATGGCAGGAAGAAAGGAGAAAGGCTAGGAAGGTGGTATTGTGGGTAAGAATTGTTAATGTTGGCAGTATGAGTGGTATAGGGAGCAGGCTAGCTGATATGGTGGCCAGGGGATGGTTGACATATTGTGTGTGTGCAAGAGACCACATGGAAGGGGATTATGGATGGGTGTATGGTAGGCTGGTCACAATGTGTGGACTGGAGGTGGAAGCGGGGTAGGACTTCTGCTGAAGGAACAGTATGCCAAGAGTGTTTTTGGAGGAAGACATAAGTGTCTGATAAAGTGATGTTTCTGAAGCTGTAAGCTGATGGTGTAATGATGACTGCTGTTAGTGCATATGCTATGCAAGATGGATGGATGAGAAAGAGAAATGTGACATCAGTTGGATGACGTGGTGATGTCTGTACCCAAGAGTGACAGACTGGTCATTGCAGCAGATGTCAATGGGCATGTTGGTGAAGGGAACAGAGGGGACGGGGAATTGATGGGTATGTATGGTGTTAAATGGAGTGGAGATGGTGAGATGGTAGTGGATTTTGCAAAAAGGATGAAGATGGCTGTGGTGAATACGCACTATGACATGAGGGAGGAGCATGAATGACATACAAGAGTGGAGTAAAATGCACACAGGTGGAATATATCCAATGTAGGATGGCCAGTTTGAAGGAGATTGGATACTGTAAAGTGGTGACAGGGGAAAGTGTAGTTAGGCAGCAGGAAATGTTGGTATGTGAGAAGATGTTGGTGATCGAGATGAGGTGGAGTATGGGGACAGCACCAAGGATCAAATGGTGTAAATTAGAAAAGTATGCTTGTCAGGTGGCATTCAGAGAAGTGTTGAAACAGGCTCTGGGTGGCAGTGACAATCTAACAAATGTCTGGTTGAGTACAGCAGAGCTGGTAAGGGAGACAGCTAGATGGGTGCTTGGGGTGACATGCGGATTCAGGAAGCAGTACAAGGACACCTGTTGGTGGACTGAGGAATTACTAGACAGTATACATAGACAGAAGTTGGGGAAGAAGGAGTGGGATTGTCATAGAGATGAGGAAAGTAGGCAGGAGTATGAAGAGATGATGTGCATGGCAAAGACAGAGGTGGCAAAGGCTGAGGATGGGCATATAATGAGTTCATTGACAGGTTGGACACTATGGAGGTATGAAAGGAATTGTACCGACTGGCTGGACAGATGCATTGAGCTAGGAAAGATTTGCAGCAGATAAGGGTGATAAAGGAATGATGAGGTATATGTACTCAGAAGTGAGGAGAGTGTGTTAAGCACATGGACAGTGTACTTTGTGAGGCTGTTGACTGAAGAGAATGAGACAGAGAAGGTTGGATGATGTGGGTATAGTGAATCAGGAAGTGCAATGGCTTAACAAAGAGGATGTAAGGATAGCTATGAAGAGGATGAATACTGGCAAGCCTGTTGGTCCACATTACACACTTGTGGAAGCATGGGGTTGTTTAGGGGAAATGGCAGTTGTGTGTTAGGCAGACATCTTGGGAAGTGTGAGGTTCAATGAGGAGTGGAGAGAAACTGCTTGGTACGGTGTTAAGAATGAGGGTGATGTGCAGAGCTGTGATAACTTCTGAGGGATAACAATAACCAGTGACAGTTTGAAGTTATGGGTAAGAGTAAATGAAGCTAGGTTATGAAGGGAGGTGATGAGTACCTCCAAGCAGTATGGTGTCATGCATGGAAAGGAGACTACCAATGTGATGTTTGCTCTGAGACTGTTACTGGTGAAATACAGAGAAGGTCAGGAGTTTCTCTGTGTCTCTCTAGGTGTACAGAAAGAATATAACAGAGTGCCTAGACAGGAGTTGTGGTATTGTATGATGAACTCATGAGTGGAAGAGATATATGTAAGAGTGGTACATGATATGTACAAGGGTTCAGTGACAGCATTGAAGTCTGCATTGGGATTGACAGATGTGTTTAAGGTGTAGGTGGGATGACATCAGGGATCAGCTGTGAGCCCTTTTTGATTTGCAATGGTGATGGACAGGTTGACAGACAAGATTATACGGGAGTACCCATTGACTATGTTGTTTGCAGATGATATTGTGACCTGTATTGAGAGTAGGGAACAGCTTTTGGAGACCCTGGAGAGGTGGACATATGCTCTAGAGAGGAGAGGAATGAAGGTTAGCAGCACTAGGACAGAATATCTGTGTGTGAATGAGAGGGAGGATAGTGGAATGTTGAGGATGCATGGAGTACATTTGGCAAAGGTGTATGTGTTCAAATGATTGGGATCAACATTTCAGAGTAATGAGGACTATGGAGGACAGGCATAGAAGAGAGTACAGGCAGGATGGAGAGGGTGGAGAAGTGTGTCAGGAGTGATATGTGACAGATGAGTACCAGTAAACGTGCTATGTAAGGTCTACAAGAGGGTAGTGAGACCACCTATGTTATATGGGTTGGAGACAATGGCATTTACAAAAAGGCAGGAGTCAGAGCTGCACATGGCAGAGTTACAGATGTTATGTTTTGCACTGGGTGTGACATGGGTACACAGGTTTAGCAATGTGTATATGACAGGCTCAGGCCATGTTGGACGGACATGAGACAGTGTTGGAGAGGCAGCATTACATCTGTTTGACATGTGCTGAGGAGGAGTGCAGAGTATATTTTGAAAATGATGGGAAGGATGCAGCTGCCAGGTCAGAGGAAGAGAGGAAGGCCTCAGATAAGGTTTCTGGATGTGGTGAGAGAGGATATGCAGGTGGTTGGTGTGAGAAAGCAAGAGTCAGAGAACAGGCAGAAAAGGCAACAGATGATCCACTGTGGCAATCCTGAATGGGACAATTAAGGGGGATGTTGTGATGTCATTCTTCATAGATTTGCCAAGAATTTGACTGTCATGACGCAACTCTATGTGTAAATGACTACAAATATGAGGCACACATATGGTCAGTGTGCAGAACACTGGACAGTTGAATGGTATGAGCTCAGTATATAACATGCAGTTCAACAAACACATCTGCAGCAATACTTTACTCTGCGCATGCTCTGTATAGTTGTCTTATATTTACAAGACAAAATGTGCATCATAGTTATATGCACAGATAACATATGGATATGTACAACATCCCAGTAGCTGGCCTAGTCACTACAGACAGAGCCACATGCTATGGCCATCAGTGCTGTTCAGCAGTACATCAGTACAGCAAGTCTTGTTGAGGCATATGCTTTCAAACTCCTATTTTCCATTATTACAGACCACATACTGCAATACTGCATTCAATTACATGCTTACCTGTTTCACATACCTTTTTTCTGGATATGTCACAGATATATCCTTTCTTATTCTTTTTCTCGCACTACTTCAGCTTTGCACTGATGGACTGTCTATGACAGAGGTGGTTTGGATAGTTGGCAACTCTTCTTTTCTAGGTAATGCTCATGACCATGTGATGGCCTGAGCACCAATTGGTGTTCCCCAGTTGTTGATTGCATGCAGAGCAGCAGTGTAGTTATCCCAATAGCCAATGTCATGGCAACAGACTCCTATAACTGAGTACTCCTTGTGGGCATTGGCCCGTTCTCTTACCTGTGAGGAAGAGATCCTGGAGGTGTGTGAACTAATACCTCTTAGAACAAGATCTGTGGAGACAAGCCAACTAAATGGTGAAGAAGATTCAAGACCTAGGAGCAGAATGTGAGTATTACTGTTATATGTTTTGAATACTGCTTGTTTAACAGGGTTTGTCTGAACATGCTACTTCTGCATGGGTTCCAGTCTGACAAAGTACTGTGTCTGCATAGCTCTTAACTGTAGGGCTATCCACATAATGGACAGAGGTTTGCCTGTTATGTTTGGTCTGTTCCCCAGACAGATGTTGTCCTTGGCAAATCAGTAGCATACTCTAATAATTGCAATCAGTACATGCCAACATCCATTTGTGTTTCAGACGTTATATCCCTCAGAAAAGTTATGTTACAATAAACCCTGTGACACCAGCAATTTTCTGTGTATAACAGCAATATTGGGCCTTCGTTCCACATTATGTCAGGCTTGGTACATATGCCATCCAGTAGGAGGTTGATAGGTAGGGTCTACCATTATTATATTCTGTCATTCCTGCTGAGGGGAAAGGGTGGGAAACATGTGGGACTCTGTACATTCAAGAGGTTGGTGTATGGAGAATGCTCTTAGATGCCCTTGTAATATATTTTATGTGGGGGAGTGTAACAAGTGTTTTAAAACTAGGTTGTCTGAACATGTGACAGACATTAGTGATGAGGAAGAAGACAGTTCTATAGCTGTACATTTCAATAATTCCCACCATGGAGGTAGTAGTCCTGAAAGAAGAATTGTTATGTACAGAATTGGTTTAAATTCTTAAATGTGATACTTTATCCCCTAGGGGGTTGAATGTGTAGTGTAATTGGAGGCTGTGTATATACATGTAATTAAGTGTAGTGGGTTACAAGGTACTGCTATGGAAAAAGTCTTTTTCTCAATTTGGTCATACACTCATAAAAAAACAATTGTTATGTACAGATTCAATGTATGTTTTTAAATGTGATATTTTATGTTGACTGAAGATTGTAATTGGAGGCTGTGTATTTAAATGTACTTATGTGTTAATTGTTTCTTCTAATTAAGGCAAGTATTTCTTGTAATGTGTTACTCACTGAAGGCTTTGTCAAAGACATCAGGGTAAAATGAACTTCTGTGCATTACTGGCTGTTTTTTTGTTTACTATTTTCACTCATAGGTTCATAGGTTCATAGGTTCATACTAGGCTATCTGCCCTAGGGCATTTATAAGCCTAGCCAGAGTGTGTTTGACTTTCAACACCCATTTTAAATTAATTTTGCTATGCCCTTTTTTGAGGTTAGTATACTGTGGCTCTGTCTAACAGTGACACAGAAGTGATACCCGGGGTAAACCTACGATCTCCCGTCCACTCATCAAGATTCCTCTTGAAGAGAGTCAATGAGGGACTCTGCCTAACCTGGACTGGGATTTTATTCCAGAGTAAAGGGAGCCTCTGGATTATGAATCTGTCCCTCCAGCATGTCCTATTTATTTCAGTGCTGAGGTTCAAGTCTCTCGAGTGCCTAGCTTGATGGGATTTGGATTTTCTGAGGTGCAGCATGTCCATTAATTCTGGGTTGGACATGGACAGATCGCCTCTGAGCAGGTGGTATGCCACTGAGTAGAGCTGGAGTTTCTTTAACAGGGCAGCATATGGCATCTGTTTGAGCCCTTTGATCCTCTTGGTGAGGTACTTTTGGGGTCTTTCCAGTTGCTGCAGTTGTGTGGTAAGGTACATCCCAAAAGGGGCATTGTACTCAATTATGGGCCTGATGAGGGATGAGTAAAGAGACACGATGACCTCCCCTGATCTAGATGTGAATCCCTTCATGATTAGGTGGGCTATATAAAATGTTCTTCTAACCATTTTGGCCACGTGGTTGTCAAATGAGAGATTGCTATCAACTTGGGTCCCCAGGTCCCTAATTACTTCTTCTGTACTTAATGGATTACCACCAATGTGGTAATTTGTGGGCACTTTATTTTTGCCAAAGGCGATGACTATACAATTTTTGGCGTTTAGCTTGAGGCCATGGCTATGGCACCAGTTGTCTGTTTCTATGAGGCCCTTTTGGAGGATGCTTGTGTCAGCTGGAGAGTCGATTATGGTGCCCAGTTTGCAGTCATCTGCGAACTTGGTCAGCCACAGTCCTTCCATGTTGGCCTGTACCTCCGAGAAATATATACCGAACAAGAGAGGTCCCAAGACTGAGCCTTGTGGGATGCCACTTGTAACTGGTTTTGAGTCTGACATGGCTCCAGAAATTCTCACCATGTGGGTTCTGTCCTTGAGCCAGTTTGCAACACATCTAGTGACATAGGGGTTTATATTTAAGCTGGTGAGCTTATCTATAATGCCCGAGTGGGGTATTGTATCAAAGGCTTTTGCGAGGTCCAGGTAGGCTGTGTGGACCACCTTCCCCTCGTCAATGGCCTTGTTGACTGTTTCAAAGAAATTGACCAGGTTTAAGAGGCAGGATCTGCCCTTAACAAAGCCGAACTGGGTAGGATCCAGTGTCTGTACGTCCCCAATATCTTTATTTATGAGGTCCATGATGATCCTTTCCATAGTTTCCAGGATCCGTTGAGGCACCACCTTTGTGGAGAGGGACCACTGTTGCTGTACGCCACTCTTTGGGTACTTATCCTGTAGTAAGGCTGAGATTGAACAGTAGTTTTATGTTTGGGTTTAGCTCTTCTTGGAGTTCATGTAGGACGCAGCCCGGGACACCGTCTGGACCCATTGATGCTGTGTTTTTTGCTTTGGAGAGGGTGGCTCTTACCTGAGCATATGAGATGTCAGGGGGGCAGCACTCTGCTGGGATAGATATTTGCCCTTTTGGTGGGGAGGGGGGGGAGTTTGCACTGAACCTGTCAGCTAGGATGTAGGCAATGTCTGTGGGTTCGGTGTATTTTTCGTCATTTTGGACTAATTCTGAGCATATCTGGGAATTCCCACCAAGGTTCCTAACATAACTAAAGAAAGCCTTGTGATTATAATTAGTGTCCTGTGCAATTTTTCTTTCGAAGCTGGCCTTAGACGATTTTATGAGTGCCCGTAGTTTTTTGCTAATACTGATCAGAGATGCCTTCCCTTTTTGGGATTTTGCTCTATCATGTAGTAGCTTCCTCCTTCTATTGTATAGTTTGTTTATGGCTGGGGTCCACCAGACAGGACGTCTACCTTTGGAGGATTGGGTCTTTGTTTTATTTGGGATTGCATGATCCATGCATTCCTGGAGGTGTTCATAGAATGCGTTTATAAAGGATTCTGCGGTCTGGGCCGTATTTTCCACAGGCCCGGGGGCTTTGAAGGATTCCAACTCGGTTTTGAGGAGTGTGAAATTTGTTTTAGAGAAGTCTTTCACTGTGGTTTACTGGGCAGGGGGTGGGGTCGGGATGTGAATATCCAGTGAGATTAGTTTATGGTCTAATCTTACCAGTGAGGGATACACTTCTAGTCTGGAGCATAGAGTCCCCATGTTGGTGATGATCAGGTCCAGTATGTTTTCCCCTCTTGTGGGAGTGGTAACAACTTGTTCCATAGCATTTGAGTTTATAAATTCTAGGAACCTTTGGCTAGGGTGTTAGAGCTAGAGAAATGCTCCCAGTCTATGTTTGGGTAGTTGAAGTCGCCCAATATAATGGTGTTTGGAGAGACCTTCATATTTTCCAGTGTTCTCCGGAAGGCCGAGTGGGATTCCTGGGTTTGGGAGGGTGGTCTGTAGCAGGCTATAAACTGGAAGGCAGTTTTACCCACTGTTAGTTGCACATGGATAGTCTCTGATGCTTTGTGCTGTGCCACCAGCCTGAGGTGTGGGTATCTTTGATGAATATTGATACTCACCCTCCTTTTGTGGTTCGGTCCAAGTTTTGGGGCCTAAAAGCATGGTATGAGGTATAACCTGGTAGTGCTGGGGTGCTCTTGGGAGCCTTGAACCAGGTTTCTGTTACTGCACAGATATCGATGTTCTCCATGCTAAGAAGAGTTTTGAGTGCGTGCATCTTGAGGTTTAGACTTCTGGCATTGAGTAGCATTACTTTTAGTTTCTTATCCCTTGTGATACCTATGGAGGTGGGTTTGTCTTTTGAGCCTTGCCTAAAAAAGGCACTATGGGGGTAGCAAGAGCCTTTGCCAATATCTGAAAGCCCAGGGGTGACAGGTGCAAGCCATCCCTAGCGAAGCATCGTGGCTTGTCGAGCATGTCATCCCAAGCTGACAGGCATTGGATCCCCTTTGAATGACAGCAATACTTAAGTCAATTGTTGAAATTGATCATCTTGTCTTCATATTGTGGCATCATTCTTGGTGAGGGTAAGATGCTACTCAAGGTCAGGGTCATACCGGCCTGGGCTACATGCTCAGAGAGCTCCTCTATGTCTCTTTTCATGTAGTCCAGGGAGGTACGTCTCAGGTCATTCACACCAGCATGGACAATGACTGAGTCATATTTGTACTTGCCTTGAAGTGACCTGAGTGCTTGTGTTATGTGGCGGATCCTAGCACCCGACAGACAGCTCACCGTGACCTTCTCCTTGTTCAGCCTGGTGAGCGGGACGTCAGTGTGCCTGACGATAGTGTCACCTATTACAAGTGTATCAGGTGTGTTGTTTAGCCTTAAGGGCTTTGATTGTTCGGCACACTGGCTTTGTGAGCTATGTGTTGCATGTGTTTTGTTTTGGGGTAGCGGTTGCTTGGGTGTCTGCTTTGGAGGTCTCTGCTGCTTAGGCAGATTTTTATTTAGAGCCTCCAAGTATGTTTTTGTGTGTTTATGTGTTTGGTTTGCTGTTGTGGTAGGTCTATGTGAGACTGGAATTGTAGTGAGTGTGGTTTCCTTCTCCTCTTGACTGGTTATGCCAGTACTGAGTTAAGAGAGCTTAGCCTCCAGTTTGGCTATATGGTTGCATCTCCCACATGTGTTGGAATTTGTTGGGAGGAGGAGAGGGTTGTCTGTGTACATGAGGCAGTTGTAACATTGCCTCAAGATTCCCAGATTCATCAGCTGGACCGGAGAGGAGATTGACAACTGACCTTTGGACATGCTAGAATAGTATTGGGAATTCCTTTATAATTGAGAAAAAGGTCCAATGGGGAACAAGGTACTCAAGTGGAGCAAGTGCCAGGTAACTTAAATGCAATGTGTTACAGGTAACTTAAATGCAAAAATGACAAACAGTAACTTTCTTTCAAGTTAAACAAGGAAATAAGTACAGTAAGCAATGCAGTTGTATGTAGATGTTCTTTTTGAACATCAAGAGTAGTTAGCAGTAATGATATGCTACATACAACTATTTAATGCATAATACATATTTTTTAATGCATTTTTTATGCATTTTTGTGCATTTTTTATGCATGTTAGACACACAATATTAAGTATGGTTTGCTTGTAGTTTCAGTCTATATATATGTGTTAGTATGTTTATGAGTCATTCACGTTTTTATGGTTATTTCACATTTGTTATGTGATTTATTTAGTTGTTCATTCATGTTTTTATGAATAGTAGTAGTCTTCAGGCATCAGCACTTTAAATATTTAAATGTTTAACTAGTTAATCAATTAATTGAAGTTTTTGATTGATGGATTGTTTGATTGATAATTGTTTTATCATAAGAAGATTTTAGCAGTATATATAGCACTTGCTACTCTCTTGTATTAATGGATCTGAAGAAGCGTGCCTAGTGTACGCAAAAGCGCTTATCTTCTGTTAATAAATTTATTCTTTATATATCGCAGTGGTCTGCTTCCAGTGTATCCTGCTTTGATAGTACACAAAGTGCTATAAATAACAAAGAAATAAAGAACAAAATAAACAAAAAACAGGATACTTAATGTTATATATTATAGCTCCGAGTTTCCTCAGTGTCCTTCCCTCGATCAAGCTCAGTTTGAAAAATGTTGTGTTGCTAAGAGGTCACTGTATATGTCTGGCCATTGTGTATGGCCTATCATGGTTTTGTATCAGCGTAATATTCACTTAATATTTGGACTGGGAAGGGCAAGTGTGAGTGTCATGGGTCCTTTCATATCAAACTGTGTATGCTGCCCCAGTTATGGGTGGTCTATCAACAGCATATGTTTGTATGGGCATTTAGAGTCATGTATGCCTATGTATGCATATGTATGTATATATCTATATCTATCTATATATATATATATATATATATATATATATATATATATATATATATTTTTACATACAGATATCTATCTATATATATATATATATATATATATATATATATATATATATATATATATATATATATATATATATATATATATATATATATATATATATATATATATATATATATATATATATATTAATAAACGTCAGTATTTCTTAGTAATATATCTGTATATTGTTGTACATATATATATATAGCATCGCCACACACATATCTAACTATCTTCTATATAGGTAAATATTTTTTTCATGTATATATTTGTAGATAATCATTCCTGATTGCACAGTGTGTCTTTCCAATTGTAAACTGACTGTACTGCATGATATGTTGTAAAAACATCCTAACATTTGACAGCTAAAATGTCCTACTGGTGAATTGCTGTGGCTATGGTGTATAGCATCCGGGGTACAAGACTGAGCATGGTTGTTTATTTTGTTGCTGGCCAGAAGAAGGGCTGCTGGATACAAAGTGATTAAGGCACTTTTAAGCAGTTGTAAGTAGGTTTGCATGAGT
Organism: Protopterus annectens; assembly: GCF_019279795.1. NCBI lineage: Eukaryota > Metazoa > Chordata > Ceratodontiformes > Protopteridae > Protopterus > Protopterus annectens. The sequence goes on from NC_056727.1 coordinate 432,353,873, forward strand.
TTGCATGGCACTAGGCATCACTAAGACACGGTTGAACCGATAGGTGCTTAACCTGTGTAGGCTTTGCTTACTGACGCTTACCAGTGTGCAAATATGCTTAGCAGAGCTAACTACTGGTTATCATTCACATGTAAACAATATGTACACCTGCTCAGCCATGATGTTAAATGTTAGATGTTAGATGTAAGTGTTATGGCTCCTTTTTTATCTGACTGTGCATGCTGCTCCAGTGTCTGCTGATCTGTTGGCTGTATGCCTTTGTAGCGGCAGACTGAGACGTGTCCTGTGCCATGGTCAGGATTCAGACTACACTGAGAATTGGAATACTATATTTAGGGGTGGTGTGTGACTGGTAAACTATTATGTATTTCTTCACACAGTCCGTATACTCTACTGTTCACCTGACCTACCGGTATGTGACTGTGCCTGTGTTGGAATTGGTTGTGGGTATGCACTTTCACACTGGTGTCTGATATTTGGTGCTGTAACATCCCTGTAGTGCCTGACATTCCAAAGGGCAATGACAACACATTCATTGATATTGAGCTTCAGGCCATGGCTCTGAAACCAGTCACTGGACTCATTGAGGCATTCTGTAGGATTTCAACATCACTTGGGTAGTTAATAGCTCCCAGCTTGCAATTGTCTGCAGACATTGCCAGCCAGAGTCCCTTCATGTTGGCATGAACTTCAAAGACGTTAATACCAAACAGGATAGGACCCAGGACTGAACCCTGTGGGACTCCGCACATGACTGGCCAGCAGTCTGACTGGGGCTCAGCTACTTTCACACTGTGGGTTCTATCTGTGTGACAGTTTGCAACCCATCTACTGTTATAAGGGGTTGATGCATAGCTTAGTGAGTTTATCCATGAACCCTGAGTGGGGAATGTTATCAAAGGGCTTGCCCAGATTGAGGTAGGCTGTATGAACCACCTTTCCTTCATCCAAAAGCTCTGGTGACTGACTCAAAGGAGTCAACCAGGTTGATTGAACAGGCATGAGCTACCCTTCACAAAAGCAAACAGTGTGTTATCCTGAGTCTGGAAATTCCCATATCCCTATTTCTTAGGTCCATGATGATGCATTCCATAGCTTTGCATGACAGTCTTGTCAGGGGAATGATGCAATACTTCCATGGGTCTGCAGCCACTCCTCCTGTGTGGAGAGGGATAACTGTAGTAGTGTGCCAGTCAGTAGGGACAAAGCCTAAGGTGAGGCTGTGATTGAACAGGACACACAGGTGAGGTGACAGTTCACCCTGTAGTTCATGTGGAAGACAGCCATGGATATTTCCAGTTCCATCCGAAGCTGTATTCCTGGCCTTAGACAGTGGTATGTTAACCAAAGCAGCAGTACTACTAGGTGCCTGGCAGTGTACTGGTATTATGACTGGTCCTTTGGGGGTGGGTAGAGGAGCAAAGTTGTCACTGAATCTGTGTGCCAGTATATTGGCAATATCTGTTGCCAACATATAGCAGTTAACATTGTGCAGTAGCTCAGAGGACATGTTGGCATTGCTGTGGAGATTCTTGACATAACTATAGGAGGCTTGTGGATGTCTTTACTGTGTGCTGCAATTCTGTTTTCACAGTGAGCTTTAGAGTATTTCATGAGGAATCACATATTTTTGTTGAGGCTGATAAGGGTTTTTTTCAGTCTTGGGACTTCACCATATTCCATATCAGTTTCCTTCTTCTGTTATAGAGTTTTTTGGGCAGGAGACCACCATATTAGCTTCCCTTTTCTGGAGGGGAGCATCTTGTTTCTATTGTGTATGGCAGAATCCATGCAATCATGTACGTGTTCATATTGCATTGGTGTTTGGAGGTCATGCAACTAGTCTCCATTTGCACGGGTGCTGTGAAGTTAGTCACCTCTGATCTTTGCAGGCAAAAGTTAGCTTTGGAAAGGTTTTTCAAGGCAGTTACCTTTGCAATGAGGTGGGAGGGATGTGGATTTCTAAGGTGATAACATCATGGTTAGATCTAACCATGGTGGAGTTGACTACTGGTGTACAGCAACAGTCATCCATGTTAGTACTGACTAGGTCAATGATGTTGCTACCTGTAGTGGGTTTGGAAATGAGCTGGTCCAGGCAATTGGAATGGATGCATTCCAGGCAACATTGGGCAAGTGCATTGATACATGGCTAGCTTGCACAGTTAATGGAGGGGTAGTTGAAGTCAACCAGTATGATAGTGTTAGGCTGGACAGTAATATTCTCCAGGACACTTAGGAATATGGGGTTTGGCACTTGAGACATGATTGGGGACCTATACCAGGCTACGACTTGTATTGCTTTAAGCTACACCTGCAGTATCTGTGATGCATTAGGATGGGCTACCAGTATGGACATGTGTGCATCCTTTGTGAATAAGGAGTGCTTTGAGTGACTGCCTTTTGAGATTTGAACTTCAAGTGTTGAGCAGTATGACCCTCAGACTG